>NW_010123426.1:0-310 GCF_000699245.1 Pterocles gutturalis
TCCTCGATCTGCCCCACATCCTCCAGCTGCTCCCAATCCCCTTCCTCTGGTGTCACCAAATTTGGGCAGCACCTGTCTCCAGCACCCAAACATGACCCTGGGGGGATCTGGGGGTACCCCACATGCTGCTGTGGGGTGTCTCCCATCCTCCCTTCACCCCCAACTCCCCTTTTCTCTCTGCAAAGGTAAAATGGCATCTCCATAAAGGAGCTCCAATTAAAAGGGAGTTAATGACTTAATGAATCATAACGAAGCGTGCCTGCATTAGCAGGGGAACCGCTGACCCTCTGGTTGTGGCTGCCAGCTCTTT
>NW_010123427.1:0-426 GCF_000699245.1 Pterocles gutturalis
CCTGCCCGTGTCCCCGCAGCATCCTGCCCGTGTCCCTGCAGCATCCTGCCCACACACGCTCTGGCTTTGCCTCCACCTGCTGGGAAGTGGCAATCAGAGCAGGATTGCCGTCCCATGAGCCCAAGGAGACTAAGGCGCGGTAATCGGAGGGACTGCAGCCAGGCTGGCTGCACCATGGTGACGGCACGGAGCTGGGGGTCCCCCAATTCTCCCACCCCTGGGGAAAAGCTCTGCAGAGCCCCCCAAAAGCCGCGGTCGGTGCTCCCTGCCTCTGGTGAGCTGCGCACCCACAACCCCTGGATGTGCCAGGAGTTTGCATGCACCCAGCACGCCCAAGAGCACGATTCCCCACCACAGACAAATCGCTGCACCTTCAGCCTGCCTCAGTTTCCTTGTCGGCGGAGCAGAGGCATCGCCTTACCTTCG
>NW_010123427.1:444-698 GCF_000699245.1 Pterocles gutturalis
CCTGGGGGTTGCAAAGAAATCCCTGGGGAGGCAGCTGGGGAGCCCAGCCTGGTCAGTGCAGCTCCGCGCTTTGCTGCGGCTCTGGGCTGGGTGCCCCTGAGCATTGCTCGTGGCTTTGCTGGGACAAACCCTGGGACACCCCAAATGTCCCCGCACCCCCAGAGGGGACCGTCCCTGAGCAGGTGGGCTCCGGAAAAGGGTCACTTTGGGATCACAGAGCTCATGGATGGGTGTGAGCATCCCCCTCCCCATCA
>NW_010123428.1:0-32119 GCF_000699245.1 Pterocles gutturalis
CTTTCCCCCCACCCCTTCCCGTGACCGTGACACCTCCCTGGTATCAGGGCTTTGGGCTGGACGCTGACCGTGGTGCTCCCAGGAGAGACGCGGGGCCTACAGCTGGTGTTTCACAGCAGCTCCTGTCGGGCGGTGGGGTGGGATGGTCACCTTCGCCGTGCTGAAACACTCTCCGAGCCATTCCAGAGGGGAGCAAAGCGTGTCAGCAGGAGGAAGAGAGATTATAAAAATCACCTATGTAAATGGCAAGCCTGGGCCTGGTGCGGCAGGGCCCTGGCCCAGAGTTATCGCTGCTTTCCTGGCGAACCACTCATAGCTGCACCGGCAACGGGCACTTCTTGAAACTGCAGAAGGAAGTGGGAAGTTTCGCTCTGCTTTGCATGAAGTGCAAGGCACTGCGTCTTCATTGAAGCTCAGTGATAAAATCCCAGGATACCTATTGCCAAAAGCGATGTGCTGGTGTGGTGTGACCCCCTCCGCTGATAAACAAGCTGTGCAAAGGCAGAGAGCCGTGCTGGCAGGGCGAGCGGAGCCCTCCTGACCATTCGTCAGCCAGGCGTGTGCTTTGCCGGCAGTGCAGCCCTTCTGCTCGGAGCTTGGGGTTTTGCGCAAGTGCTGTTAGTAGAAAAGAAGGAAAAGAGGAGGAAATAAAAGTTAAAGTATGTTAGAATAAGATGAAAGTGATGCTAAATGGTGGCGTTCTTATGAACTGTTTTTGTGTTCCCTTCATGAAGACATCTCTTGTAGTCTTAGAATATATCAGAGTAGCAGTCTTGGTGGCTTATAATGAAGTGAAAGTCTTTTGTGGAGGAGAAGGGGGAAGAGACCATGAGCTGTATGTAGTAATTAGCATCCTGGTAGGCCTCAGAGAGACTCGACATCCAGAGCAATCAGATTTTGTACAAAGATAACTTCTCCCTCAGTGTACTTGATTCAAAGTTTGGTTCAAAGTGAACAATCTGCCATTAGGGAGATTTGGGTGTGAACATGTAGTGCACTAGATGTTCTGTGGTTCTGGTCCATCTTCGTTTTCCCATGAGATGTTGTTTGTCTGCCAGCAGCACAAGAAACTTGGCACTTCAAAACAGTCATCTCAGGGCCATTTTCAGCCCTCCCTTTCCCTCCCCAGCAGTTTCAGTGCCCAGCATTCGTTTTCCTGCTTCCTTCATTTTTCCTGCTTCATCATCATGCCTCTATGCTTGGTGTGCTCCTAGGAAACATAATTTCCTTACTTAAGGCATTTGCTGAGAACGAATATGTTCTGTTAGGCTTGTGAAAGCCATGTGTTTCTTTCACCTATTCATTATAAATTCTAGTGTGGATGAATTGGTCAATGATAAGTGTATTGGTTTTTTAGCCATATATGCTGAGCGTTGGTGATGCATTAGGCCTAACCGTAATTCAGGCTTCCATAATTTAGTTTTCCACACTGGGCAGTTTTAAATGTCATCACTTTAAATTATTTCTTTGTTGGACAGAGTCATTTCTAGGGAAAATGACTAGACATTGACCAGTAGCACAACCTAATATTTATTTTTTCCTTTAAAAAAAATACTTCTAGCTGTTACACTATGTAAGCTTGGTTTTGGTATGTTTCAGGGTGACTAATGTCACAAGGGTGCGGGAACTGGGCAGAGTGGAATAGAAAATTAGCTTTTGACATCTTTTGTGTTAGTGTTGTTGCATTAGAGCAAAGAAAGTTTTAAATAAACTGCTTACTTTTCCCTATCCTATTTGGATTTAAGTTTGACTTCTGCCTGAAACTAGATAATAAAATCTGGAAACTTCTTTTTTAAGAAGGCAGGAAGGAATTAATTTTACTGCTATTTTGTTTGTATGTTTATTATGTTCCATAGCTGGTTTTGGGAAGCCCCCAGCATGCCTTTGTGGACCGGGATTCCAGCACATTAGGAGCTGTAAAAGCACAAAGTGGAAAATGCAATCTCTGTCTCTAAATATTTTAGCCAAATAGAAGGGGAAAAAATAGATAAATGCAGAAAAAACTTAACCACCCTCATCCCCACTAGAGAAAAGATGAGTGACAGATTTAGTGCTCACCTAAATATTGGTAAGTCAGTTGCTATGAGTCAGTTATGAGGTGTAGCAGGGAGTACCTATCTTACAGCACACAGTCTGCCCTTTATTCCAAGAACTATTTTTTTTTTTTAATGATTAATTTTACCTGCTGCAAAGTTACTGGTAAAGTCAGCAGCAGGTGCTGTTCGAAGATGGTACTTTTTGTTTGATTGCCTTCAGTAGATGACAGAGTCACTCAGTAGATGCACCTCATTTCGTCTCAGTATTTGGATGGTGAAACCTACTGAGGTGAAATAGATTGAGCAATGTTACATTGCAGAAATCTTACTAATCATGGCTGTTACCATGATACAAATTTTCTGTAGCTAACATTGTGACTGGCTGCAACTTTTTTTGGCCAAGGTCTTTCAGCAGTTTGTCATTTTTGCCTGTGCTTTCACCCTGATTGAAGGATTTTGCTTTTATTTTTTTTTTGGCAGTAGTTTACAAGGGAAGTCCCAATTAGGGATTGTTTGAGAGAAGCTTTGTTTCTGTGGCCTTTATTTAGAAAGAAAAAATAATCACATACAAGAAAGCCCCATGACTTGTCTCTGGATATTTAAAGGCATAAAATCCTAATTCAAATTGGGTTTAAATTTTCAAGCATCTCTATGGAATGCAGTGTGTACTTTTTGCTTTCTGAAAGTTAAGGATCCATGTACACATTTCTGGGTCCTGATGCTAAAACATTGCTTAAACAGTAAAATTACTGCTTAAGGGTTCTTATCAGAATGTATATGGGCTAGATTTATAGGAGAAGGAAAAATGTTAGAAAATTTAAATGAGAAAATACAAAGCAGATTAGGTGCTTATTAACTGTAGCTGACTGGAGCCTGCAATACAGTTATATGACTGCTGCTGAGATCTAACATGTGCTGCACTCATCATGTCACATTGTTTTGTCCTGATGGAGCTTTCAAGGATGGCACTGGGGAGCTGCTCAGTTGTGGAGTTCCCGCTTGCTTGTCTGCATTCGGCAGTGATCTGTCTGCAAATAGACAAGGGAAGTGGATTTTTTCCATGCCTGACAAACAACTTTCTAGAAAACAAGTTGATACTAAGGTTCGTTTTTTGCTTGGGTGTGGAGTAGAAATGTGATGCAGGAACCAGTAAATGCAGAAATGAGGAAAAATATATAGCAATTCTTTAAATTTTTTGGGTGTGGAGTAGAAATGTGATGCAGAAACCAGTGAATGCAGAAATTAGGAAAAATATATAGCAATTCTTTAAATTTCGTGTATGTACAGAGAGGTCTTGCTTCACTGGGTATTGATAAAGTATTCTGATTCTTTATTTCATTTGTGCACATATGTACAGAGAGGTCTTGCTTCACTGAGTACTGATGAAGTATTCTGATTCTTTATTTCATTTGTGCCAGTAGACTCAGTTCTTCAGAATTTCTTCAGTAGCTTGACAAGCCGAGTTGCCACTAGGTATACTCCCATTCAAGGACAGAAGTGTAGAGTGGAAGATAAAAGGTACAATCAAAAACTCACACCCGACTGAAACCTTTAGAGGAACCGAAGACTACCACAGATGCAGCTCTGTTCCAGTTTGAATGCAAAGCATACTTCCCTCAACTGCAGCTGACTATTAACTTTCCCATTTTAAAAGTTACGCAGGCAGTAATACCAAATACATCATGACAGAGTAGTTAAATGCTGTGGAAGTGAAAAGGGGTAGTTTCTATGGAAATTCGGGGTCTTGGTGAATCCTCCTATCACCTTAGTATGGAAGGAAATGCTTGGTGCATGTGTCTGTTTTGTTTCCTGGTGGTTGAAACCCTGACCTTGTCAAAGCCATTAGCAGAAGCCCGGTTGACTTCCCAAGGGCTCAGCTATCTGTGTTCTCAGAGGAGTTTGAGTAACTCAGCACTAACCAGTGAAGGGTGTGTGAGTAGAAGTAGAATGTTCATTTGGTTCAGACACCCATGTTGCTGTGAGAACTAGAATGAGAAAGTTCACACTTCCTATTTAAAAAATAATAATAAACAAATAGAAAGTTTTCCTTCTCTTTGGGCTGCTCAGTTTGTTTCTTCTTGACTTGGGGAGTTGGAGTTGGTGGTGGTGAAAACTGGGAAGTGATGAGGGCTGATGGCTGACCCCTTGCCTCTCTTTCTGTCTGCTACTCAGACCAGTAGCTTACCCTGTCACTAACCTGTGTTATTAACACACTCAGGAATAGTGTTGCTGGTGGAAGAATCTGTATGGAGTAAAACAGCTGTGAATTTACACTGCTATCCTACAAATTTACTATAGATCTCAATTGAAATACGTGTTGATACAAAGAATTGTATCAACAATTAGAGAGATCTACATGTGCAGACAAAAGCTAAACTGTATCCTGTGGATGTATCATCTGAACATCCTCTCATTAGGTGCCGTGTTTGGCTGCCCAGCTATATAGCTAGGAAGTTGAAAAGCTCAAAGTCTTCTGTATTGTACAATCTGTACATTTTTCAGTATCGTGCAATGTAACTTGTTTAAAGATGCTTATGGTTAGCTGTAGAAATTTTCAGGACAAAAAAAGAAAGTCAGTCACTGGTTTTGTCAAGAGTTGGGTGAAATATTCTGTGTATACCTCTTGATTGTAATGCTGAGAGCAGTGTTACAGGCAGCTGTCTGGTGAATACAAATATGATGGGAGAACAAACAGTTGTGAAGGACTATTTCAGTTAGTTCTGTAGCCTTTCTGCACAAGGGAATTTAGTCTGTTTCTGTCTCTTCTCCCAAGTAGCTGCATGTTAATGTTTAACTTTTAACATTAAATATAATATTTAACTAAAAAGTATTTTTAGCTAGTGCTAGCTTTGTAGTTAGCATGCTACTAATGTGTCTAGAAATAGTCATAACTTTTAAAAGAAACAAACAATGTCAACAGTTCTGAGAAACCTTTTTCAAACTGACTTATTTTAGGTGGTTTCTTTGGATTTTATACCTATGATTGTATGTTCTGCTAAATTGATAGAATTTCCTTACTTAGTCAATACACCAAGGGATAGAACCATTTATTCGCTCTAAAGTTTGGATGAGTTTGATCCTGCAATACAAATTCAATGCAGTATTGCCTGAATTTTCCAAAAAGATCAAGGGTTATTATGCCAGCCTCAGACTAGATAAGTGGGATTTAGGCTGGCTGACTGAATTCAGACTTTAGTCTGTGACCCAAAATAACTTGCATCTGCATGTGGTACAGACAAAGACAGGAAATAATACTGTGGAGAGCTATCATGCCATGCAGATGATTGTGCAGCAAGTACGTAGAAGAGCACAAATGCACTCCCTGTCACCTCATCTGCAATCAGGTTCATTACCAGGGGATACTTCAGGGCCTGAAGACTCCAAGCAGGGTTTGGGACCCTGGTGCAGCAGCCATTTCAAAATCATGGAGGGTTTGTCTTCACGGTAGCAGCATCTTGTTCATCCAGCATGGGTAATGTAACCTGCAGGGCAGCAGACTGACCTCTGTAGTTACATTGCTGGTGAAGTTCTGGTGGGATGTCTCTGATCAGTGCAATATCTTGGCAGCTCCACTAGAAATCATTTCATATCATAGAGATATGAAAACAGTCGTGTTTTAAAACAGCCAGGGTGTTGCTGCATTGTATTAATACAGGGGTTTCTGAAGGTGAAAGAAAATAATATTTGGCAACAAAGTTTTTTTTAAAAAAAAAAGTTCATAAGGACTTGAGTTTGCAAACTGTAGCACAGCTGGTATCACACTTGACAAATCAGTTGGCCTTTTCATTTCCTTCTTTTCTGTGTAAACATTTAAATGTGCTTTCTCTCTCTCCCTGAAACTGAGTTTTAGCAGTGTCTGTTAATCAGAAGCTGACAGGCCAGGAGAAGAGGACATTGCTTGGAAAGCATGTGGTTTAGTTTGAACAGTGAAAGTTTGGGAGACTGGTGAGGTTAGAATGTTGAACCCATGAAGGTGATGTGCAGGAGAGTGGAAAGGGTAAAGCTAAGAGTAAGCACAGCCTGGATGAAATAGTGGGATTGTATTGGATGCACTATGCCTGATTAGTCTGTGTTCTCACTGGAGAACAGTTAGATTGCCAATTTTGATTTGCACGTGTATCCTAAGCTATGCCTTGTTAATTTAGATTTAGAGTATCTTTGAGCTTGTGCTGAAATTTGGTCTGTATGGATGGAAAGCAGGCTAAGACATCTCTAGTAGTTACATGCTGCATGATTGCAGGTGTGTGCTTTTAGAGCCAGTGTATTTATGAGTATTTGTGTTGTCAGATTTTGACACTGTAGATAAGATATGACCTTTCTGAGTGCAAAAAGCATCCCTAAAAATGCAGTTGTGTACCCAAGTTGTTGAAAACTGAGTTCATACTGAGAAACATGGCAGCTGAAACAGGATAAAGTGGCAATTCACAGAATTTGGATGAAATTGAATTACAACTACAACTGAAGTTGATACAAATGATTGGTGTTTAGAGGGAATTAGGTGCCTTCTTCATTCTGATATCTTGTGTGATACCTGCTGGGTTTTTTTTCCAGTGGTCTATATATATGCTTGGTTGTTTTGGTGGGATGTGTGATACATGGTGTGGAAATAACCATATAATTGGTTTGAGACATAATTCATCATAGGATTTGGCATTGACAGGTTAAATGTACAGCTTTTTTCTGGGGTGGCAACAAATGAAAATGCATATTTTTTTCTTTGCTTGCAGTGGGGGGAAAATATGTAAGAAGTGTGGCAAAGGATGTAGTTTCTGTGATGTAGCTGCTGTAGACTAATCACAGATCTTGAGCCATGTGTATTATTTAATATTTTTAAAGAAAGTGTTCCCTTAAATTCCATCCTTGAAATACTGTGTTCTTGGAGAGGGTAAACATTAGTATATGTAGTTTTCTTTAATCTTTTCCTGTGTATTCTTTTTTAAGAGGATGATTTTCATAAACCAATGACCAAGACATAACTCTGTTTTCTGGGGGGGAGGGTTTTAGGTGTCCTTAATAGGTGGAGACTGTCTGACTTGTTCCTCTCGTGGATGATCTTGACAGCGAATCTACTCAGCCATGTCGTACAGTGCGGGCTTTGGGGATCCTAATCAACTAGCCCAACGCATAACTTCTAACATCCAGAAGATCACACAATGCTGTAAGTTGCATTTATGCATGTTTTATATACAACTTTAATAATGGTGGTGCCCCCCCATTCAAGGTTAGTTTCTCGGATTCGTTCATGGGAATTCACTCTTTGACTTTACCTGCTCATTTGACAGGCTCGTGACACCCCACACAGCAGATCCAGTCCTTCGCATGTGTGGCTGAGTGTGATCTGTCCTGTGGAAGTATAGTGTTACTCTGTATTCACCAAATGAATAAATAATTAGCAAGATGTCTGTTGGTAATAAGCCAGTTTTGTCCTGGCCAGTTATGTGGCACCTTGAGATGGTAGGTTGAGATGTTTCCTGAGCAAGGATTGCATAAAATGTTTGCTGGAGCTTGAGTTGTTTAGCAGGGACAGAAGCTGTGGCCTTGCACCTTCCCCTTGGAAGTACATATTAGGTCTGTTAATAAGACTGTGTAAGTTTTAATATACCTGTGCTTAGATTCATGCCACCTATTTTTTTTAGCCATGTAACTGGGGTGTTCAAGTTAGAGGTAAGTCAGGCTGCTGGGGTTTTCAGTCTTCTTCCCTTTCCCTCCATTTTCCATTATATTTTTAATATGTGTGTATGTATATATAAAGCAAATACAACTTGATCTCACAAATTATTCAAAGTATACTGTTCATTAGAAGGGAGCTAGCCATGAACAGCATATGGCTAGGTTTTGGCAGGCGTGTTTTTAATGTTGTGCAGGACATAGTGTGCATGCAGAAATGGGTATTTTATAATTAAAACTTCAAATGAATTCTGATCAGTTAAGTATGTCAGTTTTTATTAAAACTTTGATCTTTGTTTTGCAAGACATTTTAGGAGTTGGTGTATATAGCACAGATTGATGGCACAGATTGGGCTTTTGCTTATTTTTTCAACTACATTTTTTATTTTTTTCCAGAAAGAATTTCTTTAAATCTCAACAGATGGGAAGAAAAATCACAAATTTGCTTTGTTGAAAAGTTTCTGTATGTCAGGATTGTATTTTCTAAACCTAAAATTACCAAACTGGCTCCACAAAAGCCCTTAGACTTTATTTCCTAACATTTGCTCAGTGAATTCACTCAGTCTCGTGGCTTCCAACTTGGTGTTCCAGAGACACATGCCAACCTGTGACAGACACCGAGGCTCCAAAATATAAAAAAGAAGTCTCAGTTGTCAGGTGAAAACATAAAGTGAAACTGGTGGTTGAAACTGGAGCATTGTGAAGACAGTTGCTGAACATAATTACCCATCTTGTGCTGGACTCAACAAGTCCTTAGTCTCATCCTGCCTCTTCCATCTCCTCTCTTGCTTCTCCTGTGTCTCCCCTCCACTCCCCTTGTGACAAACAAGGCATACTAAGGGCTTATGTGCACATTTCTAGCTATTTTGTTCCCCTGTGTAGTACCTGTCCAGCTTTCTGTTGGAAGGTGTGAGCTTCAGGAACTTCCAGGTCAAATGGGGAGAAACCAGCAAGCTTAGGGATCTGTAGAGCTAGTCAGCTGCTGGGCAGGTGTCTCTTAGACTGCAATTTATGATCTGAGGGAGGGAGAGGGAGAGAAACAGGGCTCTTGACCCTAAATGCATGTTTTTCCTTCTAAGCAGTTGACTTGATTTTGCACTTCTGTACAGAAGTGCTTAGCATTTGTGAGATGTGTCAATACATTTGAAATCTTGGTTAACCTGGAGTTGTTTTAATACTCTGGTTTTCAGAGTGGGATTAATAGAGCAAGAGAAGTTTCATTTCAAATTATCAAACCATTTCAGGAGGTTCCTCAAAACTAAATCACACTTCTGATAACATGCAAGCAAACTTTGAATGCTACTACATGATAAGATTATAGATTACTATAGATTAGTTGAAAGGAAGCTGCCTCTTCCAGTAGAAGCTGGCCCTTTAACTTGTGGGAGAAATACAGAAGAACTTCCTGAATTAGACAACACTGTGCTCCTGAGGTTTCATAATACACCAATGTTTTATAGGAAGTAGCACTGGTCAGAACAACAGTCTTTATTGTAACATTTCTTCAAGGTTGAATTATTGCTCACACACACCCTCCAAGTAATAAATTTCATCTGGTTCTTGATTAACTGTTTTTAATATGCCATACATATACAAGACAAAATACATTTATTCAATACCTCACACTTCATAATGCAGCCACATGACACTGCTGTTGTATTAATACTTGTGATCCTTACCTCCCTTTTTTCCTAGTTCATGTAGCCCACTGTCACTGATTGACAAGCAAATGGTTTATCACAGCACTTCAATAATTAAATCAGTAGCCAGATAGTAGTCTTTTTGGTTTGGGTTGTTCTGTGGTAATGGAGAGGGCCTGTGTTTGTGTCAGGTAACAGCTGAGCTAGCTTAGCACCCTTTTAACTTTAAAGAACGTATTTTATTGATCTGTTGATTCAATCATGCAGTTGATTGTTATGTTGAAGATGTGTTAAGAGTTCTTCTACTTTGCCTGAACAGCCGGTGAACTGCTACAGTAAATGCTATCTGTAGTGGGCTGTTTGAGTTTCTTTGGAGGAGAGGGTATTGTGGGTCATTTTTAGGACCTTGAAGATATAATTGATCTAGCTAATGGGAAGCAGCATACACTGCTGTCTGCACTCTGAGCTCTCTTGAAATTTAGGCCACGAGGGCACCTATATGTGTTTGGGATCCTAAATCCCAGAGTGTTCTGTTTCAGCTGTTCTTTAAACAAGGATCCATGCTCTGTTTTGTGTTTACAGCATATCTGCAGAAATAAGTGATTATAACATCACTTAGCAACATCTGGGGAATGGAGTCTACATTCCTCAGCCTGAAACTCAGGTTTTGCTTATAAGCAACATCTCCAAGCTGAGATTTAGGGAACTAATCTGTGTAGTGTTTCTCTGTGACTTTTGGTTAAACTGTTCCACTGAGCAGATGAAATTGCAGAACTTAAGTCTCTCCTTGACATCTGATTTAGAGCACCAGGCCTCAGGCAGGAGAGGGAGAATTAGGCTCTCAGACTGACTCCTTGCATTTAATTTAGAGAATCCATGTGACTCTCTTTGAGCAGTGCTGTAAACCTGGGGAGCCTCAATCACATGTGCTTGAATGAGCTGCAGTGTTGTGTGCTGAACCTCAGTGAGGTCAGCGAAGCCTGCAAGCTATGTCTCGCTGGTTTAGTTTCGGGTCTGTGTTAACAGCCATGAGAAGCAGATCTGTAAACAGCTAGGGAAACTTCAGATTTGAAAAATAAAACCAAAGAAGTGTATAATGAGCTTTGGTACCTCAGACTTAGGCAGCTGCTAAACTTACAATTAAGGTTTGAAAGTCTGTCTGTCTGGAATCTGGTCCAAAGTAACTGTAATTCTCATTCGAGGCCTATCTTATAGCTGATTATAAACTCTAGATGGCACACATTGTGCTGGACTTTTGAAATATGAATTTAAATGTGGTTGAGGTTTGTCCCTAACTTTCTGAACAACAGGAATATAGAGAATAGAATATAAGGAAAGATGCAGGTTATAGAGCTCCAACCTGTCTGGGCTTTGCAGATAGAGAAACTATTATCAAGGTATTTTAATCAGTGTTTGCTGAAGGAGCAGTAGTTCCAGAACTGGGTTTCATAGGTTGCACTCTCATTTATGTGGCAGCTGCTATTAACTTGAGAGAAATCTCAGTGCCTTCCTGCAGTATTTCCTTGAAATTTTTCCTGTTGGTCACTTGCTTACAGCAGCTGGATAGACAATGAATGAGAAAGAGAAACAAGATGAGATAGCAAAAAATATTTCTTAGTGACAGAATAGGTCCTGCCTGCTTACAAATCTGTATTTTTACCAGGCATGTTCGTTTACCATACTAATAGGATGAGAGCATTGAGTACATATTGTGATTTCTTTTTTCTTTGTTTTCCTCCTCCTCTTATTGAAGAGCATGTGGCAAATTGTACAAGAGGAAATCTGATCTTTGAACAAATGGAAAGATGAAAGTAGAATAAGTAAAACAAACAAAAAGCCTAATGTAAAAGCTTTAAAATATGTTAAATTCAGACTTCTACAACTGTGAAGATGAGGGGGAGCAGTTCTTTGAAATCTTAGAGTTTTCTGCATTTTAAAGAATTGATTCTCTGTGCATAGCAAAAAGAGGGAAAGCAGTTTGTTTGAAAAGATGTTCCCAAGAGGGAGCAAAATGGGGGTTGCATTCATCTGCTCAGCCAACTCCACAGTTGTAGGAGTAGGAAGGATATGGTTAGAGGAGTAGGGGCCTCTTCTACTCAGCTGGAAAGATTTGACTTGCGTCTCTGACAGGAACTGTGCAAGAAGAACTAACCAGCCATGGTTTTTCCTCCCTGCATGTACTTCTTCTGAAGTCTCTCTCCCATGTGTGGGTCATTGAGGAAGCAGACTTGTATGCCTTTGTTTTGCTTTGCTCCTGATACTTTCTTTGTAGCTACCGAATATGTCACTCAGTGCAATCCCTGAAGAAAAGCAGGAAGATAGATAACTGTCATGTCTCTACTGGCATGTGAAGCTGAGCTTTGGGAGCTGTTGGTTTAGAAGCAGTTCAGAATCTGGCCTTTTGCTTGAGAACACAGAACAAAGCCTGGCATTGATAAATAACATTCAGTCTTTGAGTTTTAGAGAATTTCTGGTTTGCAAACTGTAATCAAATCCTTACAGAACCTGCACTAACTGAATTGCAGCGTTCGTATTCCCTCCCTCCCTCTCCCTTCCCAGGTCCTCCAGTTTATAAAGGTCATGGCAGAATTTTGTGCAGTAGTAGTTGCAAAGGCAGTAAGAATGGCATAATCTACCCTTGCTCAGTATGGGCAAGGTCAGTGATAGAGTACTTGACTTGTTCATGCACACTGAAAATCAGCCCAGCTGGAGAAACATATGCTCTGGATACTGAAAAACAATAAAAATAAAACAAAATTCAGTAGCCACAGTCCACATATGGCTAGAGGGACTCTGTCTGGCTTTGCAAGATTCCTTCTCATAAGGATTCTTGCTTTCTGCTGACTTTATTTTCTGTTTGTTAAGGTAGCACAAATGTCAATTCATGTAGAGCACATTCCCAGAAGGTCAACTTCAGTCAGCAGAGATCCCTCTGTCATGTGGTACCTCTTCTGTATCCGCAAGTTTATCCAATTTCTGTTGAATCCCAAGTTTTCTATAAGCCATTATTTTCACTGAATGTTGTTAAAATGGGAGTGGAGTTACATCCATCATATGACTTTCCCTTTCACTTTATGTAACTGTAGAAAATCATAAACATAGATTAAACCCTGAAAAATATTAGAGTTCTAATATTTGCCTTTTTGTTATGGTTTAAGCTCAAACATTCATGAAAAACTATGTCTGCCACTATGTAACACCAACAGATGTGCATGATTATTCTTTAGCTAAAGAAGGACACATATGGGCAAGTGAGAAGTAAATGAAATCGCTGAGGTGTTGAAATCAGAGCCTGTAGGAAAACTGAAAACAAAATTCCGTTTTGTCTATATTTAAAGTGTGGTTTTGTACAGGTGTTGGTTTAAAGCAAACAGGCTTAGAGTCAGACTTGTTGAGACTTAAAAATGACATTGTCAGAAATTTCCAATTCGCTGCAGTTAACCGGAATTTAACTGTGGGAACACACTAATTGGAACAAATTTTTTTTTTTTTTTGGTTATTGTTGCTGTTTTCGGGAAGGTTTCTTATATTTAGGATGAAGATTCAGTAAAACCTGGAAAAGGCTGGTTATTTAAGTGTTTTAAACATCCATTATCATCTTCAGTGTTCCATTTTGTGGACTTTTTCAAGACTGGGGGATTACAGTTGTAATCTGAATATGGAGTATAATAGGAGGAGGAATTCTGATATTTTGGGTCTTTCTAACTGCCTGTCTTTCTGCAATGAGATGAAGTCATGAAGCCCATAGTTCTTTTAGAAATAAACTATTTCTGAAAACTTCAAGCATGAATTATTTGCATGCTGTTCCTAAAGGCTTTGTTCTATGTAAAACAGCATATATATATATATATATTTAAGGTAGTATGCCTCACAGATTTGTTTATGAATTTGAAGGGTTTTGTTAATATTTTTCTGTGTTTTGTCTTGTTTGTTAAAAATATTTTAGTTCTATGGAAAATGACATATGAAACAGTGTCTTATGTGGATGACATTGCCCAAGAGGGACAGGGTTTTATTTCTGCTAGCAGCAGAATAGAGTGAAAAATGGGTCTTCCATGTACACCTCAGAGAGCTATTTGAGTTAATATGTGCAGAAAGGCAGAGTTTTTTCTTGTCCTACACTGTTCTGCATTACCTTAGTTATCTAGCCTGGGCAAGATGGGGACAAAAGAGCTTAGTTTGGAAGCAGTTAAATAACACTTGTAAAACCACCATGCAATTTACAAATAGCAAGGTGACCAATTAAGACATCCACAATTTTGTCTGCAACTGTTGCTTTTGCTGATGGAGCAAGTATAAATGGACTAGCCTAGACAAGATAACTTTTGCAAAACAGCGTGCATTTGCAGCAGAGAGGGAAATGGATGTGGACACGGTCCTCATGCTCCTTCCTGTCTCTAAAAAGTTAAATTTAAGGGTCTTTCCAAGATACTTAAAAATACCTACTCCAGTTCTTTTCTGTTGGATTTTCCTACTTGTGGGCAGGAAAAGAGCAGAGTGCATGACAGTGTGATTACCCAGAGAGCCCTTTATCAAGTCTCCTATAAAAGTGCTGTGCTGGAGGCTGTACTTCAGTTAGGGCTCAGAATAAACCTGGGTCTTTGGTTGACCGCAAACGACCCCTGGTGTGGCAGCTACATGCTTAAGTTGACCAGTCTGTGATATGTTGCATGTCTTTTCTTCCGTGTTAGCTCCTGGGTTAGCTTCCTATGTTAATGATCTAACCTCTTAAAAAAACAAGCTTTCTTCTTGTAAGTGGGTTGGGTTTATGGTGTTTGTGCAGCTACTGTTTTCTGCACAATCGTGCGTCATTTTCATAACTTAATAAGCTACTGGTAATTTCTAGAGAACTGTTCAAACTTTGGGGTTTCACGGAGTTACCAGGGACATTTTAGGATATTAATATAAAGTGCTGAACTGTAATAATTGATCACATGATCAGTTACTGTACACTTAAACAATGTGTATTTAGTGTGCGGTATGCCCACATTAGAAGAACAGGCACTACTTTAATCCCACTTCACCATGTCCTTGAAAGACCATTGTCAACGGTGGTATGCTAGCATGAAATAATGACAGCAGCACTGGAAAAAATGAAGGGAGATCCCAGACTCCAGACATTGTTACTGATGTTTCTGGTCACCTGGGGACATGATTCTATTTAGAAATGCTAGAAGCTCTAATGAAGTCCAACAGGAATGGGTACAAGACTTGGTGTTTTCCCAGTCTTTCATGCTTAATGAGTCCTTAGAGCTCTGAGGACAAGCTTCATCTCCATCCTCGTTTTATTTTCTCCTTCCCACAAATACTTCGGTTACTGTTTCTCTGTGCCAATGAATTATCCTGTTTTAGATAATCAGTCTAATACGTTGTGTGAAGACAGAATAAAGCAAATTACTTAAAAGCAAATTACTGATGTTTTTAGATACTTGATTCCAACTAGGTGAGCTCTTGGGCATCGGGGTGATTTTTATTAAGCTGAGGTGTTTTGGCTGGTGACCTGGATTTGATTCTTCTCATGAACTGTCACTCTTGGTTAAAGTAGGGTTACTAAGGTGTACAGCACTGTGGCATTGTGATTTATGTAAAATTTTAGTGAATGTAAACTATCCTAGTAGCTTTAAAGAGGTACTTATGCTCATACAGAAAACTTCAATCTCCTGAATTTATTGCAACTACTTTAGGTTGCTGTGTGTAACAGCTTTTAGAAAAGATTGATCCAGGAATGTTTGCTGCAGCATCTGTCCATTTTTAATCAACTACCCTCAGCCAAAGTGCAGAAGGAAAACACACTGAATTGGATTTTAATAAATTGAGGACGTCTCTTGTCCCCAGGCAAAAGCAGTTTGAACTGGTGTAATTTTTACAAATAATTCTATTCCAATAACTTGCTCTGAAGTGGCTCTGAAATTTATTCCATGTAACTTAATCTGTAACTGGATGTGCTGTTATTTGACTCACTTGTTCAGCTGGAAACAGGAGATTTCTTCATAGCTACCCAACCAGTGGTAGCACATGTAAGGTCTCTGATGAAGCATTTCTGAATGGTGACTGTGCTGGTGATGTATACACTGCTTATTTGCTGTATGAGCAGCAAACTTTGTGGAGCAGATTTTGCTTATGGTACATACAAAAGAATGCTTTGCTGTGTCTGTTTATTCTGGTTGGGCTCAAGAGTGAAGAAGATGACTGAAAATCAATGGCTTTACATCCCCATTGTTAGTTTTAGTCCTGTGAACTTTAGGCAGTGACTAAAAACCTGTGTCTTTTTAAGTAAATGATGGTGGCATGGGGGTGACTCTCACCATTACAGTTAAAATTCAGGAGCAGCTGTACCTGGTGGTTGGAACGGTGTTCTGCTTCTTCTTCCTGTGACAGGTCCCAAGCCCAGCTGTTCTGCAGGGCAGGTTTCATTGTACTCGCCCTGCCTGCTTGTCTGGTTCTTGTCCTCTGCACTGCAATGCCTCCGTGTTTGTTGCTCCTGGTGTTTTTTCCATGCACACTCAATGGGTGCTGCATTTCCCGTGGAAGCATTAGACTGTAGCTTTATGAAACTGGGCAATGTGGTGGGTCTGGCTTGGACTGTAGCACTGAAGGAAACTGCTGCTGCATGGCTATAATACAATCTTGTGTGGTTCAAGTAAGAAGTGAGGTTCCAGGCTGCAAAGGGATAATAAGCAGCACTCATTAAACATATTTTCCCCCAATTTCATACTTCTATGTTGTGGCCTTCTTTTCAGTACTGTGTGGGTTTTGTGTTGATTCACCTCACTCTCCAACTGTAAAGCTGCAACAAGTTGTGGCTACTTGAGGGTTTAAAGTTTGGTTTTCCAAAGGTTAAATAGAATAGAGGTTGAGATGGGAAGACGGCTGATTGTAGGTAATCTGGGAAAGCTTCTCTCCTGTAGCAGGAGTTATTGGTAAGTGTTCCAGAGAACAGCCTCAGTTTCCCTTGTCTTGTGCTAGGGATGAAAGTGGTGCTTGGACACTTCTCAGTCCTTCCAGAGAAGTTGGGTGACCTACAGTCTGCTCTTCATTTCCCTCCTCTTAGTTAGTTCTTTGCCTTTCAAATATTAGGATTTTACTCAAGGGTTTGGGGTTTCTTTTACTTTTTCTTCTGCAACAATGCTGCCGTGTTACAGCCTGTGCAGTGATTACTAATTCTCAGATGGATATAATTTTGTTTCCTCTTATGTTCTCAGAGGCAAGAAGTTGTTTACATTTTGGTCTTCATTGCATTAATTTATTTATTTGTATCTTTATTTTAAATGTGCAACTTCCTGTGTGATCTTAAACATTTTCATGTTCAAGGAGCAGAACCAGCAGTTATGTCAACATGGACTTACTTGTGGTAATGGAACAGCTTTGCAGAACCAGCTGAAAAACAAGGGAAGATGAGGAGAAAAGAGATGAAACTTTTGTCTTTCCCAGCCAGCTAAAAGCTAGCTGTTAAGCAAGGATGGTCTGTGATTCAATATGTGAAATAAGTTTTTATCTATGGAAAAAGTAGTATGTATTGCAGGCCTGGCAGGAACATGTTTCTCAAATACTCCTACCTGTTAAAAAAGGTAAATATTTCCACTTTAAATCTCATTACTCCTGTAACTCATGTAGAGAAAAGGAGGCCTTTTATATGAGACACTATTACTATTTTTTTTCTGTGCCTTTTTTTTTGTTGTTCTCTTCAACTAGAGGGAGAGCTTCCACTGACTAGAAATGGAACTACTGCTTGGCTTAGTAAGAGTAAACATGAGCTGACTCTTAAATACTTTTCTCTGCAGGAATTCAGGTTAGGTCTTAATTGTTTCTCTGGCTCATCATTAACCATGTCTGACCTGTTCCTGACCATGTGACCGGTCTGCTAGTAGCCAAGTAGCTTTCGTCAGCTAATAGTTATGTATTATGAGATCTAGATAGGAATGTCACAAAGACAAGTGAAAAGTCTTCTTACTTATATGGTATTGCTTCTTTCTAATACAAGATTCATTTTCAGGTGGAAAAAGTGAGATTCTTTTCTTTTGCATGTGAGATAGCAGTTACTTGCAGAAAATGCATTTTGCTTACGTGGTGTCATGCACCCTGTTTCCTGCACTGCCCAGTTCCCAAGGGGTACATGTCTTCTGCCGTGGCTTATTGCCAACCCACAGCTGGCAAGATGCTGCTCCTGCAGGGTTGCAGTACGAGCCCTGAAAGTGCTGTTATCTTCCTTACATGCAAACATCTACCCTGATCTTCAGTGTAGATGTGGCAGCAGGAGTCTGTGCACCTCTGATGGAGTCTGTTGCCGTATCCTGGTGACTTTGGCGAAGAACGCCTGTGTGCATATAGTGTGTGCCCTTCTGTGGCTCCTGAGCAAAGTCCGGCAGCTAGCTGCGCGTACCCAAGGAACATGAGCTAAAGTGTCAGACTTTGCACTGAAATGGATTAAAATAATGCACAAGATCCAGTCAGGCTGTGTTACAGGATCGGTAATGCCCAGAAGGACAGGAGAGACCTCTGGTAGTCTTATTGCCACTGTCTTTCAGATTTTCTTGGGAAGTTGGAAGAATCGGGAAGTGGGGAAAGGAAAACCATAAAGGGTGAGGTAACCTAGGAACCTGTCAGAACTGTGCTCTGATCTTTGGTCCCTGACTGTTACCAGCATGTTTACAGTGCAGAGCTAGGACTTTGTGAGTTGGGCCTAAGTGTTTGGCTCTCCGGGACACTTGAGCATTACTGATGGATTCAGAGGCACCAAAGCAGCTGCCGGGTGTCTTGATGTGCCAGCCTGAAGTCCCTGCACAGGGCCAAAAAGCTGGTTAAATGAGGGAGACAGTACCATACTGTCAGCAGTGAAGCCAGGAACTTAGGGGCCCCTGTTTTATGAAAAGTAATCCCAAGTTTCCAGCAGTTTTGCTCTCCCACTTCAGTGCCAAGACCCTCTCTCTGCTTTTTTCCCAAATGAGGCAATGGAAAGAGCCAGCAGAGGTGTTTCTACAGTCTAACCTTGAGGAGGACAGGCTAAGGCTACCCTGTTTTTCTCTTGAGGTAAGAAAGGGATATTGACTTTTATTGAAGAAGTTTCAGAACCAGCTCTTGCTTTGAATCACATTCTGCAAGATCTCTGTGTGTACACGTGAGGGTACAAGACACTTTACCTCTGTGATCCAGGTGGTTATGTTTTAAAGCCTATTTTAGAGTTTTTTATCAATAAAACTTTGTGAGTTCATGAGTCTGGACAAATGTCTGTGGTTTAGGTGGTTTTGTGATGATATGTATAATATTATATCAAATGTCTGAATGAGTAGTAACTACAGTAAGAAATCTGTAAAAAAAACCAAGCCAAATCAAAATAATTCTAAGATTATAAAGAAGTATATTTTTCAGCCTGTATACACTCCAGAATGTTTATATTAATATGAAGGAGTACAAAGAATGGATTTCTTTAACTCATCAACCTGCAGGTATGTACTGTAAATCAAGGTTTGAGGAAGGTCACCGTCTTTACTTCCTGTGTTATACTGATCCTATCAACTTGCTTTTGGCTTTTCTATGAAGGCAGCTTCAAGAGTGCTGCTGAAGACTTGGCTAAAATTTACTGTTCTGCCCTTTTTCTGTTTGCTTACTTGAATAAGCAATATTTCACTTTTCAATGCAGTAGACTTCATAGGAACAAAAAATTGAAAAGAGAAATGCTATTTTTTTTCTGAATAATATCCTTATTGTGAGAGGTTAAGGTGGAAAATGCTAATTACAGGAAGACCAGAAAAACTGGTGTCAGTTCTTGGAGTCCTTAGGTTTTTTTTTTCTTTAATTTATTTATTTTTTCCCCTTGAGGTTTGAAAGCCTGTTAGAACTTTGCTATTTTGATGCTTACTTACAGGCTTCTTGGTAAAATGTGTTTTAATTTTGCACTGTATTCCTAAATCACAAGACCTGAACTGGGATGAACTTTCCTCTGCCTGGAATTGTATAGTTGAGAAGCTATGTGGTACTGGCTTTTAATTTCCCCTCAATTATCTACTTGTGTTCAGTTTTAGAAGTAGAATAAATATCTAGTTAACTTGGAATGCAAATATTTTAAGTATAGGCATTGTTTCAGAGAATTTTTCAAGTGAAAGCCTTAATTTAAAACACCAACCTGTATTTTCTTTATTTGCAGTTAAATAATGCATCTCTAGGTGGCGATAGGACACTCTGGTATTTTTCTGTTTGGAGAACAGCTGTTAACAGAGTGCTTGCAGTTTGTTTTGGTTTTTCTCTTCTCCCTATAAAAGTACATACAAAATGACTGAGCACCTTGGCTCTTGAATCACAGGGGAGCCTGTCTTTGAACAAACAAAACTTCAGGATAATTTGTATTGAGTTTTATAGGTATTAAACCTTTACACTGTTGAGTTCAAAAGATAGCACCAGTCGGTTACCTTTGTGTATGTATTAAAACAATGTGTTATACCAAACATAAAAAGAAGGGTTAATTACCCTCAGTAGGTGTTTAAAAGTAGGTGTGATGGGCTCCAGGTGCTGAGGGTATGAAAATAATAGTAGTAATATATACAAATACACAAATGAGTGATACACAGTGATACTGCTAACCACCCAGTGACCAAGGCTCAGCCCATTCCTGGCTAACAATCCCAGAGCAGGGTGAGTCCCAAAACCACAATCCTGGAATGGAGTTAAGAGCCCAAGTGGCTGAGAGACTGAGACAACCCTGAGAGAGGGGTGATCCAGAGGGAGACAACCTGGAGCAAGGGAGAGAACTTCTGGACAGCTCCTCATCTATGCAGTGGGCATGATGTGCATGATATGGAATACACTAGTGTCTAATTTGGGTCTCAATCCTAAACTTCAGATGGAATCCTAGGCTAGTAATCATAGGCTACTGTGCTCCCTCCCAGCACCTGCAGATACTGGCACAGCAGAGAAGCTGAAAAGTCCTTGACTGTCCTGGCAGCAACTGTAAACATCAGTACATTATCAGCCTCCTTCTCAGCACAAATCCGAAACACAGCCTTTCACTAGCTACTATAAAGAAAGTTAACTCTGTCTCAGCTGAAACCAGGACAGTGTGCTAGGAAAGTGAAGATCCCATGTACTGTCATACCATCATATTTTCTGCTGACTGTATGGTACACCAGTCTGCCTGGGGAGGGCCACAGAAATACAGGGAAGACAAGTCTACTCTTATCTGAGGTAGAGCAAAAAAAAAAGTGATTTTGCATATGTATTCTTTCATTTTAGAAAATGTGACGGTGTTAAGCTGAGATAAAGCACATTGAGGATATTAGCTTTGCAGTGCAATAAACTGCGTATCCTTGATGTGTCTGTCCATTTTTCTCCTTGCTTTCTCATGTTACAGTAAAATATATTAAGCTGAAAATAAGGCTCAGATGTCACTTTTGCAGGTCAACGCTAATATGTTTTTTGAAATACACTTAAAAATCACTGGTGGTTTGTATCCCCCCATTTAAAAATGTAAGGATCTCAAAATTACAATTTAAACCTAGATGCCTGATTTTTTTTTTTTTTTTTTTTTGGTGTACTGTAAGCCCATGAGTGCTTTGTTGCTGTCTCTTCATTAGTGCACTGGTTCTGAAATATTTGTGTATGCTAATGTCACAGCAATTGTTCATATGGCTTTCCAAAATGACATGCATAAAATATGATTAAACCAGAGTAAGAATTGTGCTGCTTATTTTGAAGATTAATATTAAAAGGCTTCATCTATACTTATTATAGTGAAACTACTTTAAATTGCCTGTTTCTACCTAGACACTTGAATACATTCCCATCCTTTAGAAGAAACTGTGGGCTTTGTCTTTGACTTGGCAAAAACCATTCACTAGTTTTTCTGGGATTTCTTAAGTGGAGCCTTTGTAGTAGGTTGAAAAAGTCTTGAGTATCAGTTTCTGTCAACTTTCATGGCTTTAGAATTGTCAAGCAAAAATGCATAAAATTAAGTGGGAATTTTCTGTGTCCCATTAAAATTTTTCTTCGTCTTCACAAACAGCTGCTGAAATACAAAGAATACTGCATCAGCTTGGAACACCACAAGACACGCCTGACTTGAGGCAACAGCTGTGAGTACTTCACATGAAAACATTTCATTTCATTGCGTTGTAAACAATCTCCTGGTAGGTGATGAGGTGTCTTTTTGTTCGGCAGCGTGCTAGATCTCACCAAGAAAGGCAAGTGTAGAGAAATACTTGAATTTTAAATGTTGAGATGCACTTCTAAAAATTAGTCTTGGATAGTCTGTAGAGTCAGCTGGTTTGCCTGTGTACGTTGCCTGCAGTATCAATACGTCTATAAAACCTATGCTGTATGTCAGCAAAGGGAAAGTGGCAGGACCAGAAAGCAATATCACTGTTTTAAAAAACAAACACACTGCACCCCTTCACCCCATTCAGCTCTTCAAATCTGTGTAAGTTTCACAAGCTAATTAGTATATAGGGGTTTTTTGTGAGATGTGATACTGGGGGAGAGAGGGGTATGTCTTTTTAGTGATGAAAGCTACAGAAACGGATGATATTATAGAATAAACACGTACCAGAAATACTAAAATAGCAGAAGTGAAATAAGACTCAAAGGCAGATGCTGTGCTGTCACCTGAAGGTAGACTCTCATTAATATGCCACTAGCAGAGACAGTTAGCTGCTCTTCACTTCTCTGTACAGTCTAATGATTTTTTCCATTGAATTCCTTTACCACGTTAATCTCAGCATCATAAATACGCGTAAGTGACATGTTCTGATAACCCTGTGGGTGAGAGCGTTGTCAGTCTTCAGTGTGATTAATGCCACACTGTGGCCACTGAGTATTAAGAGGTGTGTATTGGACCAAAGGCGTCCCTTTCATTTTGTGTGAACAGCCAAATTGCTTTGTAATAGCCCGTGTTCAGGGCCCATAACATTAGCCAGGTACAATCCCCTGTGGATATCCTGCTGGAGACTGTAAGTAGCTGAAGATCAACATAACACAGTTTATGCAATAACTAGACAGGATCTAGGAATAAATTAATGACTAAATAGGATAGAAACTGTTGTGAAGGACATGTTTCAGTCCCTCTATAGAGGTAATATATGTGGTAAGCTTCCTTGAATTTTCATTGGTCCCTTTTACACTTGTCTGAACATTTGGCTTTTCTTTTCATGTTGGAATGTATCTGAAGAGTTATTCGATTATTTTAAATATTGGTGTTGATTGTTTGCTAATAGCTTTCCGGATAAAACCTTTTTATATACAGTGAGGAGGAGGGTCCAAAATAGGTAGACAATTTGAGTTGCTCCAGGAAAAAAAAAAAAAAAAAGAAGATTGTTAAAGGAGTGTGTGATAATGTCAGAAGAAGAGACAAAAAACCAAAAATAGCAATGCTGTTGAAGACAAGGGGTTTTTTAAAGCATTGTTAAAGCCATTAGTAAATAATGATGTTTTCAGCTAAGTTCCCAGCTATTATATCATGGGAAAATATAGATCTCTTTAGATAAGCTTCTCATAACTATCAGGAATTGACCTTTCATGGACTGTGGTATTGGAATTATATTCAAGCTGCAGTATGTTCTTCCACACAGAAAAAAACTTGTCCTTTTCTACAGTTATTATAAACTCAGAAATGATCAGGTGTTTCCAACTACTTATAGCCTAAAAAGGACTCTGAAAAGCATCACCATAACTAAAAACCTATTGCTGCACATTAGGAAAACAGAAGAAATATCAAAAAAAAAAAAAAAAAGTAGTAATGAGGTGCTGTCACACTGAGGAACATGCCTTCTTCAGCATCTATTCCTGCCTGAAATCCACAGTGTCACACCTTTAGAGTGAAGAACAGAATAAAGATGGCTTTGTACACTTTAGAGATGCATTTAGTACTGCTGCTTTTCTGAGAATTGTTGAAATTCAAAGTAACCCAGTGGTCTCTAATGAAACTTTGCATTTGGTTTTAGGCAACAGAAGCAGCAATACACCAACCAGCTTGCCAAAGAAACTGACAAATACATTAAAGAGTTTGGATCTTTGCCTGCAACAAGTGAACAGGTATAAACCAAAGAGCATGGCTTGTTTGACTATCATGTTGGCTCATGTAGGGTATTTGAGTGAGTTCCGTTCCGTGTGCCTATTTTGTGCTCCTCACCAGGCTTTCAAAGCGCTGCTTAGTCAACATATTTGCACAACAGAGGCACTTACAGCACAAGAATACTTTGTTGCAGTCCAGACTTGTTACAAAGTTGTTTTTATGTATCAGGAATGAGGTAGTTTGACTGAAATGGTAGGAATCAAGGCAGTGCGCTGTGCCTGCGATTTCAAGTAGCTGGGCACTGCATTGTTGCTGCGATGCTGACTCTGCTTCCAGGGGCAAGGAAGGAGCCATGCGCAGGGCAGGTGGCCAAACCTGTTCACCCACTGTCTGAATAATTTGATTATGCACAGTAGGTCTGTTGTGCATCACTCAGATCAGCATATATGCTATGTCTTGTCCATAGGCTTTTCCTTTCCTAAGAGGAGTGCACAGGACCTGTTAATAAAACAACTTGTTCAGTCTTAAAACTGTTTCTTTGCTAGGTCTGTGTAGAATCTTGGCAGGAGGTAACATGTGAAGTGACTTTTGTCATTAGCACAGTTCTGTCTGCCATCCTATGGTTTGTTATCCTAGAGAAATCTGTCACTTAGATAAGGGAGGAACAACAGAATCCTAGAAAACATGGATTCACGTTATTGTCACTCAAACAATTGTCACTCACTTGTCTGGTCTGTGGCTGGTTAACAAGGAGCCTTTAGGAAAATGAATTGTCCTGAAACACTGGATTCAAAGGGTAGGCCATGATCCATGTGTGCTCATCCTGTCAAGTTGTAAATTTCTAATAGAGGTGTTAAAACTTGATCTTGGTATATAAACTCTAGTTCACTGGGGTTTTTCTATGGTTTCTCTGTTTCTTTATCTTGGAGCTGAAAGGTTGGATGTGAGATGTTTTACTGTTTAATTTTATTCCTTTTATCATGAGCATCTTCATAAAAGCTACCTCTCAGTGAGATGCATAAGTAACAGACTGATGAATGGCAAATTATAACGCCTCAGAAATTTGGAAGAAAGGGTTGATGTAATGTATACGTTTAGGGAAATACAGTGAAGGCACTCCTGAGTGTCCAGTATTCCTGTTCCCTCCCTTACATCTTCCAAAAAGAAAAAAAAAAAAAAGCCTGAAATGTCAGAACAGGTATTTTTGTACCCATTCTTAAGTGCTTAAGAGGGGGATGGATGTGAACCTGCTTCTGGGTGCAGCTCCATATGTATTTTCAGCATTTATGTAAAATACGTGTGGAGTGCCCTGTGTCTGCCCATTTGTTTCATTTCTGCACCCTTCCCCCACCCCCACTCAGTCACCTGTGCATATTTTAGCATCCACGGTATCAAAATATTTCACACTTAAACAATAGTTTTTATAATCAGTCAGGAAGGTAGAAGCTTTCTTGTCCCTCCATATTTCTCATTTTCAGCTATTAAATGAAACTAAATACATTGGTTTCCTCTTTGAATGCCTTAAATTGTGGCAGTGTTATGTTATCCCGAGGGAAGGAAGGTTTGTCCATGCAGTTGCAAATGGTTTTGTAGACAGCCTTCCCCACACCTGTTTAGAAAAAAAGAGTATATTCCTTAGGACTGAGCAGCTAGAAATGGCAGAGCCTTGAGAACCCTGAGTTCATTTGACTTGGTAAAACTTTTTCTCCTGTAGCGTCAAAGAAAAATACAGAAAGACCGTCTTGTGGGGGAGTTCACCACAGCACTAACAAATTTCCAACGACTCCAAAGGCAAGCTGCTGAGAAAGAAAAAGACTTTGTAGCCAGAGTAAGAGCTAGCTCAAGGGTATCTGTAAGTATCAGAAAATGAGTCATTATACTCTGATTACGATGGCGTTGGTGGTGTTTGATGTCAAAGTTGCCTCCATAATGCTACTCACAAAAGCCAATATCTAGCTCCAAATGCTGCAGAATGTTTGTGATATAAGTATATAATTATAAGCTTTCTTTTGCTCATTTTTACCCATAACTGAATTATGCAGTTCGTTTTCTGTTCAGTTGTAACGAACCCCCGCTGAAAACTGTTACTTTCCCCTTGCTTTTGTCACACAAAGGTGTGAACTGCCCTGGTTTCATGCCATACTCTTGCAAAAGCAATTTTTAGTAGATTTTGGAATGCTTTTGCTGAACCTATAGATATCAACTGATTTTTCCTACACTTGGCAGATTTCTATGCAGTATTAAAGTGAAGAAGTGCTGAGCAGCTTGAGATCTTGAGCTTTTCCTTGTTAACATATCAATTTTGCCTTTTTACTCTGTGCCAAATACACGATGCTGTACTTGTAATTTTTAGCAGGCAGTTACTAAGCTGAATATTTTTGCTTGTATTTCACCTTTATGCATGCATAAAGGAAAATCAAGATGAGAACATGTTAAATCATGTTTCATTTTGAAGTTGACTTACTATAAAAATATGGACTCGTTATAGAAATGCTGACAGTGCTTCTTTCAGGGCCTTAATGTTTTTATTTATTTTTTTTAAACACTGATCATGTAGGGTGGTGCTCCTGAAGATAGCTACAAAGAAGGAACACTTGTCTCTTGGGACAGGTAGGCTGAATTTGTTAATGAGTCTTAACCTAGCTCAGAATAATAAATGGCCTACAGGGAAGTCAGCTGCTGATATTTTTGGTTTTTCATTTTAATTTTTTTTCTGATCAATTGTGTTTCCTTGGGGGGAATTGGGATAAGTTGTCCAGTCAGGTTTTCTTCCTCAAGGCAACTGTAGAGAAGAGGCTTTTTGGTGGGATAGGTGGGAAGAAAAAGAAGCAGTTCACATCATCTCCCCCATTTTTTTCCCTAGTCTTCAGCTTAAGTCATCTCATTAAGCTGCCCCAAGTACATATCTGGGTTTTGTGAGTCCCAAACTTAGGTGAGCACAGTCCAGTCTGTGAATAGATTAAAACTGTTAAGATGTGATAAAAGGGTCCAATGTTTACTGGGATTTCCCATTGCTTTCATACTCTCCAAGAACAGCTTCTCAGTCTCAGATTCTGTTTTGTTGGCTAGCTGGGTTTTGCCTCAGATCTATGTCAACTCTGCAGTTTATAGTTCAGAAGAAATTTTTCTCTCGTATTCATAGCTGGAATTACCAGTCAGCTAACTCAACGCTATGTGCAACTTTGCTACAGCAGTGGATACCTGTACTAAAAGTGTGATTGTTAGACCTTCCCTGTTAGTTAGACAGACAGAGGTAAAAATGTGCATTTTGTTAGCTGATAATGTAAAGTATATGCTATGTATTTAACTGTCATTCTTCTGAGTTATTTCTCATTGCACCTGTCTGATTCTGGGTGGGTTTTTTTTTTTGTTTGATAGTCAGCCACAAGCACAAGTGCAAGATGAAGATATTACAGAAGATGACCTCCGTCTTATTGAGGAGAGGGAATCTTCCATTAGGCAGCTTGAGGTATGTACAAGTGGTTTTACAGCAGAATATGCTTTTAATGTTTTCAGAGAAAAAACATTTTATAGTGACATGAGCCTTAATTGTAGACACTAATCTTGAAGGGTGGGTGTGTGTTTTTCCTTCAAAATTACAAATATTGCCTTGAGATGGTATGTGAAACCTGCATTGGAAATCTACTGTATGAACGCTATGTTTTGATACTGTGTTAAACTTCACTGGTTCAGTTGTGGAATAAGAGTGCTCGTGATTGCATGAAAAAATATATATCCTTTTTTTTCCAACATAGTGGTTACGTTATGTAACCTTTTTTAAGAGTGACTATAAAAGGAGCAAATTCATAGCCTTCCTTGCAGGTGTTTCCAATGTATTGTTCAGTATCTTCACTTTGTAGGTGGCTTTTTTGAACACTTCTTCTGGAAACACTGAGATGCTAAGTTTTATTCAAACTTCTGTAATTAAGGGTGTGTCAAAAAGTTAAAACCATTTAAAAACAAGAAGTGAACTATACAAAAAAATGTCACACGTAATGAAATACTGGCATCAGAGACTTCTGTGAAGACAAATTAATTTTTCCAGCCAGTCTGGAATCTGTATCTCTACCATCAACAATAAAGATACTGGAACTGGGGTTTGTCAGGAAATCTTGCTGATACATGTGGCAAAATCCATTCTATGTATAAATTTTGCAATAATCTGTCCCTTATGTTAACATACAGGAAATTGAACTAAATACATATCAATCATTAGTTGAGAAGAGATCACATGAACAGTGGTAATGTGACATGGTAACCAGTTGGTAACAGGATAATGTAATACAAGTGCAGCAGCCTGGACATATTATAGAGGTAATTTCTGTAAGCTGTGCTGCTTGTGAAATTTGTGTATTTAATTTAATAGATATACTAAAACTAATGCAAAATACTATGTGCTTTTATTAATTTATGTTAAAAAGGGATAGCTTTTAAGCAAACTGGCCTGAGCCTGCCCCTTAATTTAAACTAATATGTGTGTAGGCAAGCCTTCAGCAATGAGAGATGCTGTTTGTGATGTGACATGAAGTGTAGAATCATAGAATCATAGAATGACCCGGGTTGGAAGGGACCTCAAGGAAGTGTACTTTGTGCAAATATTCGTATTCAGTTAGTTTTATTATAATAAACTGGCTCTCATAATGCAAAAAAAATCTTACAGCTAAACATGTTAAGGTGGGTTTTTTATATCTTATCGTGTAAAGAGTCATGAATGCATACTCAGGAGGAGAAGGAGCAGTATTTGTATCTAAATGCACAGAGATCCCGGAAATTTATGTCAATTAATGTGCTGATTATTTCATTGCAGGCAGATATTATGGACATCAATGAAATTTTTAAAGATTTGGGAATGATGATTCATGAGCAAGGTGATGTGATAGGTAAGTTCAACTCAATTTTCCTCTGAAAAGTTTTTATTCTGTCTCTCTGCAGTAATGTAGAACTTCCTTTTGCTGGAAAAATTCCTATAGTGAGAATATTACTGCTAAAGCAAATCACCTGCAACCTGGTAATGGGTAGACTGGCTGGGGTACTGGGAATACATTAAGGAAGTGTGCTTAAAGTATAATTTTAAAAAATTGCATAATTTTTAATGTGTGTAAAATGTGTTTAAAAGTAGTTTTGGGAACTGTTTGTACATAAAATTGGAGTTCCTGTGGGGAGTTTTACTATATTGACTAGTGATATAAGTGTGCAGATTGAGCAAAGGTTCCTACTTTACCCTCCATGCAGACAGGCTTATTCTTTTGTTGAAATGTGATTGGAAAATACCTTTTCTGAGTCTGCTGTTAAGCCACACTGTTGTCTGTGTCCAGCAGACCCCATACATTTGCAGGGCTTTTTATTTCACCTTATCGCATAATCTGTTCAAGATCCCATCATATTTTTCCACAGAAAAAAATAATTTGTGTCAGTATGATAGAATACCAAACTGGAGTCATGTCTCTTGCGTTGTTCTGTGTGTCTGTGTCCTCTGATTTCATAGGCCTTAGGGCTTTTTTAATCTGAGCAAAGGACAGTCAATAACAAGTTGGAGGATAGAAAAGTACCGAAAGTTTCTACCGCAGTCGGTTTCTAAGGCTCAGCCCTGCTTCTAGAGCAGGGGAGCTGTTGCTGACATGAATTCAGCCACTCATTGCCTGGATGGTTCGGAAATGAACTCAGGTGTAAGTATAGGATGGGTTGAACTTCCATAGTGCAAGGTATGAAACTTTGGGTATCGAAGAAGACACCAGCAGTTGAGAGGCAGCTATTACGTATGCTCTCAAGTGTATTTTAGCATTCCAAACCTTTGGCTGCATTATGACTAACCAAAATTTGAAATCTTTATTTTTAAAATAAAGACAGCATAGAAGCCAATGTGGAAAATGCAGATGTACATGTGCAGCAAGCAAACCAGCAACTGTCAAGAGCAGCAAACTACCAGGTAATGTCAATGCCAACTGCTAGTTGTGTGTAACTGTCCTTTCTCTGTAGTCCTGACTTCCACTTAGTTATGCAGGTCAGATTTTACTTATCAGTTTCCTCAAGGCTTGGAGACTTACTTAAAGGTTTATGTTGGACTATGCTGGCATTTCTAGGTCACTATAAAACAGAAGTCAGTGACTACTGAAAACTTCGGGTTTCTTGTAAAATTAGCCAGGCTGTTTTAGAGCACCTGGAGTTATACCTTTATTTAAAAACAAACAAACCAAGAAAACTCCTTTTACAGCTCAAGAGGTAAAAGTTCCTGTGTATAGAGTGAACGTCTAAAGATCACTGGTGGAGGAGTAGGGAAGATAGGCAGGGAAGTCTTTTGAAAATGCTGCCAGCTAGCATCAATTTTTGCTGTCCAAAAATGTCCTCAAAGCTGTATATATCCAGCTTCTGTTAATTGCTACCCTGATGCTAAAAAATGAATTTCAAACTCTCAAACTTTTTTGAAAAGCCTTTTAAATACTTTTTAATGGCACTTCTTTATAACATTTTGGAACTTATTAGAAATAATCTTATTAGGAATAAATCCTCCCTCTTTAGTCAGAGTTAGGCAATAAGACTTTTTTTTTAATCCTCTTATGTGTGTTAGTAGTAGGCAGGACAGTAAATCAACAACAAAATATCTGAAGGATTGCCTGCTGGTTTCAGAAGTGGGAGAGGGGAAGGGGTAGATGCTTCCTTGAACTGTATTCTAGGTGGCACTAATTGGCACATTCAGTATGGTTAATGACTCCTATTTTGATACTGACAAAGTTCAGGAAAAAAAATAGTAGTAGCCAAAATTTTCTCTGGAAGGTGTTATTTTTCTGGTTGAAATTTTAAATAAAAAACTTTGTGCTTTATCCTGAGGAGGAAAGGATGAATATCTTCTGATCTCAAAGGAAGGTTATTGAGACTTTTGACAAGCTTCTGTTCAGTGGGTCTTGCAGCAGAGATCAACTACTCTGCAGTTGGCCTGGTTTTGAAAGGATTATATAGTTTGCTTCAGATTTGAACTTTCCTTTGATTGAAAACTCATCCTTGTTCCAAGATGCTGAAAAATAATTTCCACTTTCAGCAGACTTATTTTAATTTCAATAACTATTATATATGTATGCCCTGACCCCCTCAAGGAAGTGTTAGAGGCCCAGGCATGCTGGCAGGCAGCAGGCTGCACATGGTTGGTACATTCACAGCTCCTGTTTGTGGCTGGATGAGGTATGCACCATCCGTCTGCCATGTGTGGTGCATTCACACAGCAGAGCTGTTTGGGCGAAGCCAGGCTCCTCTCCTTTCTTTCCCCCTTTACTACTGCTGCTTCAGCAGTCATAGAAATTATGATCAAGTGTATGAGGAAATAAGATCTCTGTCTTTACTCCACTGGCTTGCTTAAGTAGTGTTACAAGGAAAATGTTTTGACTTCAATGCAATGTTGGCAAGAAGGGGTCTCCAGGATGAAAAAGGAAGAAACTGGGAGTGTAAGGAGAGATTCTGGCTGCATATTAAATAAAAAGGAACTCTAGCAAACGTGTTGAGTTGTAGCAAGTACAGTGATGAAATGAAGAAATCTTAGCCTGACAGTGGGAGACGTGACAGTGAGATACAAAAACTAGAAGAGAATAGGTAAGACAAAAAACTTCGTAGTGTGGGTGGAACTGGGCAGAGAACTGGCAGCTCCAGTGAAGAACTGACACAGATGTAGTCCTGCAGCGGGGGGAATAAAAAAACAAAAACACCCAGGCAGAAGAACCTCTGCCAAATAAAACAAAGTGTGGCTTAGCTTCTGGAGCAGTGGCCTAGAATCCCAAGATTTGAGTGTTATTGACCCTTGGCCATCAGCAAAAGCCTGTGAAATCCACTGGTAATTTCCTTTCCTGCTGTGAAGGAAAACTTCAGATTCCATATCCTTTAGATAAAGGATAACAGACTGCTGGTAGTCGTGGGTGCTCTGCTGTCTCTGCAGACCTGTATGGGAGATGTGAAAGTTCTGGACATGCTTATAATTTATACTTTATTGTAGTTACATCTATATAACTGGGTCTCTAGTCAGGTCTTTTTTTTTTTTTTTCTTTTTTTTTTAAGAGCAAGTTGTACCCAAGAAACTTGATAAAAGCAATTTTAAAATAACTCTATGAATAGATGCAAAGTCGATCTTCCAGAAGTTTAAAATTGCAGGCCTTTGTCTCCATCTGCGTATACACTAGGAGTCTTTAAATATTTTTTTATAGCAGACCATTTCTGCCTCCTCTACTGTGCAGATTGATCGTCCATTTTATTTTCTACATGGTCACCTGCTCTCCCCTATTTTCTTTCCCCCAGTGTTCCAATTGCATCCATTCATTATGTTACTGCATTCTCTTTCCTTAGTTTACTATGTATGCCAGAAAATGCCACTAAAACCATTCTGTTGAATCATATAGTCATAAAAGTAAGTAATGGATAACATCATAGCTCTTTTTTTTCTTGAACAACTTTATATGACTTGTTGTTAGTAAGGACACAATTTAGTTAGATTGCGCAAGCAGTAGGACCATAAAAGCATTTGAGTAGTCTTCTGATGTGGTGGTGCAGTTTTCAGTCAACATGTTTTTTTCTCTATTGGCAGCAAAAGTCCCGAAAGAAGATGTGCATCCTCATTATTATACTTGCTGTTGGAGTGTTGCTTCTTGGACTCCTCTTATATTTATCTACAAGATCATAGAATCATTAAGGTTGGAAAAGACCTCAAGGATCATCAAGTCCAAACCAACACCACCTAACTCACTAAACCATGTCCCTAAGCACCACATCTACACGTTTCTTGAACACCTCCAGGGATGGTGACT
>NW_010123428.1:32150-32414 GCF_000699245.1 Pterocles gutturalis
CCCCCCCTCCCCTGGCCAGCCTGTTCCAATGCCTGATCACTCTTTCAGTGAAGAAATTTTCCTAATATCTAGCCTAAACCTCCCCTGGTGCAACTTGAGGCCGTTTCCTCTTGTCCTATCACTTGTTACTTTAGAGAAGAGGCCAGCACCCGCCTCACTACACCCTCCTTTCAGGTAGTTGTAGAGAGTGATAAGGTCTCCTCTCAGCCTCCTCTTCTCTAGACCAAACAACACGAGCTCCCTCAGCCTCTCCTCATAAGACCT
>NW_010123429.1:0-6682 GCF_000699245.1 Pterocles gutturalis
AGCAGTTTCTCACAGGGGCTGGGTCGGTGCTGCTCCTTCCCCCACTCCCCCTCCTGTTTACTAAAGGCTTGGAACCGGGGGTGTGGGGGTGAACCCTTAGCAGTCACTTACAGGAGCCACCACTGCAGCCCCTCCCTTGCTGCCAGCAGAGCTGGAGTCCAGGGAAACCTTCAGCACTACTTACAGGAGCCGTTACTGTGGCCCCTCCCTGCTGCCAGGCAAACCCCACACACAAAACCACAACAGTAGGTCTGTGGGGTTCTCTTCTTTCCAGGGATCTGGATAGATCTTTATTTTGGTGCAAGATGGTTTAGTCACTTTCAAAGAGTTTTATTTCAGTTACTGCTCCAAAAAAAAAAAAAAAAAATTAAAAAAAGTTTTTACTTGATTGTTAGTCCTGATTTGTTCCAATCTGATTCACTACCACCTCTAACTTAAATGAAACTCACAAAGTGCATCAAGAGAAAGCAAAAGTGCCATTGGACTTGCACAGCATTTGAATGAGATCTGTGAAACTCGCTTTAGACAAGACTGAGGTAACACTGTTTAGTTGATAAACAGGGAAGGAAATATTCTATCTTTTTTGAGGAACCTGTGTACCTTTTTCAGGACTGTGTTTGTGGGTACATAGATGAGGTAAAAATCATGCCAGTATTTCTTTATTCATGTTGCCTGGGCTGATCTGATTTATCTAGAGTGTGGAGGACAAAGAGAAGCTGTTTTCATTGTGGACTGTAATGCTGAATCTTTAAAATATCAAACTTAGTTTATTAAAATATAATTTTTATTAGCTGATGACCGAACAGCATTGAGAAAACACAGCTGGTCCCAAGTGCAGGTGGCTGCTTACCACAGGATGCTTTAAGCAGACCATGCACTAGAGCCATATACCATAGACTTAGATGGGCGTTAAATAAGTTTCTGTGGACAGGTGCATTCTGCGAGAGTGTTTTTTTTTAAAGTGTGACAGAACTTGAACTTGTGGGCTTTCAGGTCTTGTTGCAAAACTCTATTTCTTTCTTAAGCTTTTGTTGTTTTGTTTTTGGTTTTTTTTTTTATTTGGGGTTTTTTTTTTCTTGTCTCTGAGAGGTTAAAAGCCTTCAGAAGAGAAAGGTTTCATTGGATCAGTGACATGGTCCTGATCATACTGAGACATTTTAAGAGGAGAACATTTGTGTTTTGGAAGAAATCTCTGAACACAAATATTGACTATGTTATTTATTTTTGTAAGGTGTTTAGAGCTTTAGTAAGAAATTAGTATCCTGGGTTGGAGTACAGAAGCATTGTTTTAATTTAGTCAAATTTAATAGATTTAGCACCTTTCTTCCTGGAAATTCATTGTTTCAGAGCTCGTACACCTGCCTTCATACAGAGGAGGTGTCTTTCACAAACCTCTAACATGAAACTACTACACTGTGGTCTGATTCTGCTGTGAGTCTTATGGGATACAGATAACCTGGACAGCAGACAGACATGGGTTTTGCATTTTTCATACAGCTTCATGCCCGTTTGTGTCTGTGGTTACTCAGGTAGAATACACACCTAATTACTTGATTTATTTATGTTATCACACAGATCATGTTATTGCATAATTTTTCCTCCGAAGCATCTAATGATTAAAAAAAGTGAGATTATAGCTCAGATTTATACAAACAAGTCCTCCTCTCAATTCAAGGTTCCCTTACACTCAGAAAGAAAGGAGATAATATGGCTGAATCAACTGAAAGAGTTTTTCAAAAATTTGTTGCCCTAACTTTTAGAAAGACAGCAAGACAGAGAATGGAAGAAAGGAGGAACTCCTTGACTTGAACCTCAAAGGACTGTCACTTAAAAGCTTCTGTTTTCTTGACTTGTGTGGAACAAAAAAACATTTCCAAACATGGACAATGCCCCAGAAAGTGATTTGAATTTCTTCTTTTTGCTGTGGGGGAGAGCATTTTGGTCCCAAAGAAAATATTTAGTTCCTCCTTTTTTTGTTGAATATTAAAATTTCACAGACTGATTCAGATTACTTTAATTAATTTCCCCCCAGGCAGACCCTTGGGTGGTTACTACAAACTTACATTATATTAAAAGAAACATTTGCCAGTGAAATTAAGTCTAGGTGTGTAAGTTACATCGGCCTCAAGACTGTAGTGAATTCCATACTGGAAATTAATGTAAATTTATAAGCTTGTTTATTCTGGTTTAGAGGAAAAGCACCATGTTATTTGCCTTGACAAATATTTGAAGTACTCATCATCGTTTAAAAGCATCTTATCTAAAAGCAGAAATAGACAAATAGCATAATTTCTTAATTGAAAGGATATTTTTCCCTTTCTTTTGTATACAATTCATTTTGTTACTCTTCTGCATTTTTGAAAGGAGTGACTTTTTTACATAGTGGCAAGACTACATCACCTAGGGTGCCAAACTGTGTGCAAGTCTAAAGTAGACTGAAGGTTTCCAGAACAGACTCTGTAACATGAACTTCGGCAGTCAGTACAGGTAGGCAGTCAACATAGCACCACAATGCTACTTCTCTTTTTTCTCTTCAGATCCTCTAAAATACTCTTTTAAAAAAGAATTAACATTATATGCTTGCTTCCTGGATTATTTCATTTGTCTTTAAGTTAACAAGGTAAATTTTGTAAAATAGGTTCTTTATATGGTAATTTTTATTTTTGACAGTTTTTCCTCACATGATGTTTTAGAAAGAAAATGTCTCTGAACAGAAGTAGTTTGATGAATTTTATGAAAGAAAATGTCTCTGAACAGAAGTAGTTTGATGAATTTCTATCCCTAGGCTAGGGGATGGTTTGTGCTGAAATGCAGAAGGAAATCTGGGATATTGCCCTTGAAGGATTAGAGATCACAGTGTCATTCAGGAACATGTAACATAGTGCTACAATTAAAAAACATGCTAATTGAGTTGTTCTGCCTGTTTAGTGAGCACATCCCTCTGATAACAACATAAGTTAATGATTTTTTAACATATATATATATTTCCAAATATGGATCTTCTAACCTAAACAGTAGATATTGAGAAACATGGCCTGCATCCTCCACTCAAACTTCATGAAAAAGGTATTTAGAATTCCTGAAAACAGTGCTATTACCACCCCCCCACCCTCCTCCCAAGGTATTTTGATTAGAAGTGAAAAGAAAAGGAATCCTAGTAAAATAATAGTAATAACAAAAACTCTACCTAAGCCCAGGAAAAATACAGTGTGAAAATCCAGCAATGCAAATAGCACCCTTTTACACTGTGGTAATAGGTGATAACACTAAGTGCTGGACTCATGAATATAGAAAAGACCAGTGATGCAGTCTACATTGTCCAGGCTACTTAAATCCCTTGTTTGAACTAAACCACTGATTTTAAGATAAAAGGTCTCACCTGAATAAATAAAAAAAAAAAAAAAAAATAAGAGTTATCAGTGACTGAGGATACACTCAGATGAGTCAGAATTTCCTTTTTCTGTACAAGACGGAATCACAGAATCACAGAATGTTAGAGATTGGAAGGGACCTCGAAAGATCATCTAGTCCAATCCCCCTGCCGGAGCAGGAACACCTAGATCAGATCACACAGGAATGCATCCTGCCTATGTAGCCAAGCAAAAACAGTTAATGAACCATTACATCTGAACTCAGGTAGGCAGAACCTCTTTTTGAAACCTTTCAGAGGTGCTGAGCTTTTCTTTGACTGAACGGGAAAATGAGGCACTTCTTTCAGGAGCACTCCTTCACTAGACAACTGGAACTTGTCCCAGTTAGATAGCTAAGCCAGAGAAATTGGCTTCCTTCTTATGCTTTTTTCAGCTGGACAGTCTTTTTTCAGACACTGTTCCCTAGGACAAACTCCTTAATCTTGCAAGCATGAGTTAATTTCTTTGTAGAGGTGCAACATTATCTATTGTATTGAAGTACGTACACACTGCATACATAAAAATCTGCTTCTGTCTTACCAGTCTGGAATATATTTTTTTTTCCAAAAAAAAATCATATCGTAAAAGCAAAATCCTAGAAAAGCAAGATTCTTGCCTGTAACCAAGATCAAGAGTTGGCAAACTAAGAGGAAAAGTGAGTTCAAACTGAAAATTTTACCTTAGGCCAGCCTCTTTCGTTTAATCCAGACCTTCTCTGGCAATTATGAGTATTCTGTGACCTGACACTGGCAGAGAAATGGGTCCCAACTAAGCAGAATTCAAGCTGTTTTGGAAAAGGTCAAAGACAAATCTATAAATCTCTCCTGAAAATGAACAGTTAAATGTTGTGGATAAAATAATAGGGTTATAAAGTACATATTCTGGAAGAAAGCACTACACAGGCAGATGTCATATTTTTGAATGGTTTTGAGGTAGACAACCTGATGAGGGGTCAGAAGTGTGAATGATGGAGTCAAGATTCTGTGTGCCAAGAACACAAGGGTATTCTTGGCAAGCTGAGAGGTAAATACTGTAAGAATTTCAACCAGGGTTCCATGCAAAAAACAACCAGACTATGCACTATCAACTAGTCTGGAAAAAAATGAAGGTCACCTCAGACAAAAAAAAGCTGTAATAGCTTCTGATATTTCTTCTTTTTCTTTCCCTTATTTTTGCAAGCCAGCTTTCAAATGTACTGAATCTTCATTCTCTACCTTTATCTTAGTATATGAAACATGTCCAGGAATATTCTAGTCACAAAGACCAGCTGGCATTAAACAACCTAAGTTTATGCAAGTCTTACGGTTTCCAAAGTCGGGGGTGGCAAAGCTGCCTTTTGACAATGTTCTCCGGGACCTCGCAAGTGCTGAATCACACCCAAGTTTTGTCTGGGAGAGTGCTAGTTGGCCTGAGCCCACATCATGTCAGGAACCATTCTCACAGTTCAGGAATAGACTTTCAGGTTCCAGTAGCTGCTGAAGTCCCTGAATGCTCTTCAGTTTACTTGGCTATCACACATAGGGCTTCATTCAGTCTGCTGAAGGGAATTGCCTTCCCTAAGCTAGTGCAGGAAAAATCCCCACAACAATTTGTGCATGCTTATACACAGACACTTGCTGCTTATTACGCTGGGTTAAGATTTTGGAGTTCCTACATGCCAACATTACCTTTGTAAAAGACTTCAATCTGATACTGAGTAGGAGGGACCACTTTCTGTGTCTGCATTGCAGAATTACTCAGTTCAATTGAAATTTCAAGTGACAAGACTTTTCTATCTGTTTGGTTTGGGGATGTAGTTATCTGGCTGTTTACTAGCTTTCATCCTTTCATCTAATAAAGTGATGCATGTGCGGTTAGTTTCGGATGTGGGTTTGCATATGCAGAAGTAAAGGCCCTAAATTATGCGCTTACCTTCTCTTGGTCATAACACAAGCTTATGTTAACCTGAGATACTGCCTCTACCTAAATATGACACTTTCAAACATATCCCTCTTCATCTAAATTCATACTCACTTGGTCTCCATTAAAACAGCTTAATTTTGCTGCACTCCTTCTGTCCTGACTGCATGAATTCACAACGAAGCAGGGTTTAGCATTGTGTAATTATCCTACATAACATGAAACACGTAAGTAGTACACAGATGTAAGTAACAAAAAACCAGGAAACTAACATCACTAACTCCAACTTCTAAAAACTGTAGTAGCAAGATCTGCATTTCTCTTGGCCAGTGTTCCAAGTGCCTTCAACTTTTATACCGGATTGGAATAAGCAACAAAATATATAATATTTAGTTATTTATTTGATAAATATCTTGTTTTCCTGATTATACCTATAGACATGAAAGAGGAAAAATACAAATAAACTTATTTTCATTATGAACAGAATTGTTTTCTAAGAGAATGATTTCCATGAGTCATCAGTAGAACTTTAGCTTTTATGCCAAAATTATTCAGCCTGAGACTGTCTGTCTAAGAATTTTTTTTTTTCCATTAAAGGGGTGATGCAAAATGTTTTTAAAACTATCACTTTGGAATAATTTAATGGAACATTGGAGTCACTTCATAATGTCACTCTGCAAGCCTTCTCAAATAGACCATTGTCTCCTGTTCCAAAATGGGCAATTAGATAAGAATGACAGCTGTTGGGTTGGCAGATGCCAGTGTCAAACTGGTGATAAAAATACTGATTTTTATTTAAAAAAAAATAAATATTTTCAAATACTGTGGTGGAATAAGAGTGGCAGACTGGGATTTATTAGCCTTTCAGTTCCCAACACTTATGTTAGTTTTGTGATTGTATCTAGGGACCCAGAAAAATGGACATACTTGCCAGTGTAGGTCTCAGTCTCACTTGAAACATATTCCTGGAGTACCAGATGTGTGTTTGCAAAAAAAAAAAACTGAGTCCATAGATTAAAAAATAAAAGGAAAAAAAAAAAAAAAAAAAAAAATTGTTTAGAGTTGGGATAAATTGGAAGAGAAGGAACATTGTGGAGAGAAGGTACAAGACTGGGTACTTCTAAGAAGATGGAAGTAACATCCATGAGTGTCCTCAATATATTAAATCTTAACCCGTCTAGTGACTAGTTTTCCTGACAAGCTTCCCTGAAGAAAAGGGAATAAATTCTCTTGAGCACTTTAGAGTTTGTGTGAACCTGTTGTCAAAAGGGAAGGGAAGGGAAGGGAAAAGGGAAAAGGGAAAAGGGAAAAGGGGAGAAGAAGAGAAGAGAAGAGAAGAGAAGAGAAGAGAAGAGAAGAGAAGAGAAGAGAAG
>NW_010123429.1:6715-9052 GCF_000699245.1 Pterocles gutturalis
AAGAAAAGAAAAGAAAAGAAAAGAAAAGAAAAGAAAAGAGAAAAGAAAATAAAAGAAAATAAAAGAAGAAAAGAAAAGAAAAGAAAAGAAAAGAAAAGAAAAGAAAAGAAAGAAAAAGAAAAAAGAAAATATTCCCTTTGGAAGGCACCTATAACAATCATCTAATTCAAGAGCCTGACCACTTCAGGCCTGACCCGAAGTTAAAGCATGTTATTAAGTTCATTGTCCAAACGCCTCCTAAACATTGACAGGCTTGGGTCATAGAGCACCTCTCTAGGAAGCCTGTTCCACTGTTTGACCACCCTCTCAGTAAGGAGATGCTTCCTAATGTATAGTCTGAACCTCCCCTACTGCGGCTTTGAACCATTCCCATGTCCTGTCACTGGGTACCAGGGAGAAGAGATGTCTGCATTTTCCCTCCTCAGGAAGCTATAGAGAGCAATAAGGTTACCTCTCAGCCTCCTTTTCTCCAAATTAGACAAGCCCAAAGTTCTCACCTCACTTCATAAGATGTTGCTTCCTGCCATTTGACCAGCTTTGTTGCCTTCGTCTGGATGCACTCAAGGACCTTCACATACTTCTTGAATTGTGGGGCCCAAAACTGCACACAGTACTCAAGGTGAGGCCACACTAACGCTGAATACAGAAGGATAATCACCTCTTCTGACCGGCTGGTTATGCTGTGTTTGATATACTTGAGGATGCAGTTTGTCCTCTTGGCTGCCAGGGCACACTGCTGGCTCATATTGAGCCTGCTGTCAACCAGCACCCCCAGATCCATTTCTGCAGGGCTGAGAAACAAGGGCTGAAAAGACAGTGGAAGAAAGGGATGTTTTTGTCTTGACATACAAATAAGATACCCAGATATATTTCAGTGATTAGTAAACACATGTAACGGTTTCAAAGCAAGATGTGTGTTTGACTGTGTTGTCCATTCTCCCTGTGGGCAGTGAAAAGCAGGAGCCATGTTTGTACCTCTCTCACCATGGAGTCCCACTGCTTTGCAGCTGGGTCTCAGTTCACAACTCTCCAGTTCCTCTGCCAGGTCCTTGGCAGGCCAAGCTGGGTTTTCACCCTGTTAGAGACTTTCCTGACCGTGCCCAGTTGGCTGCATCTTTATCAGTAAATTAAATGACCAAAAATATTTTCTGCCCCTGGGAGCAAGTGATACAACACATGACGCCTCTGTGGTTGAATTCTCATCTTCCAAAATGGGCTGTCCACATCTGTTCTGCCTGCTGGGAACAGCCCACTCTATTCCCTGGTCCATGGCTGGGAAACACAACATAACAGGTTACTAATTGGCACAGGCTAGCAGAATGCCAGAGAGGAAGTTTATGTTACCGCTCTGATCTGCTCAGATTGTGTCCTGTCTTGATGCCTAGCACAGACGTAACTACTGTGAATTTCTTGAAAATGGCATGAAAGAGTTAGTTCTAAAACGTGACTGAGGGAATTTTTACCTCCTGAGAGCTAAGGAGGACTTTTAAGTGATCATTTAAACCACAGTTTGGTTTTATTTGGAAACAGTATGAGGAAAAAATACACTTGCTGTGAAGCATAGGAAATGAAATTGCAGGCTGTGATCCTGAAATTGGTCTAAATAAGATGTTCTTTAATCTTCCACAGGAGAATAAAAGTTAGCAAATTAATAAAATAACTAATTCCCAATATTGGGATTAAGATGGACTCTTTTGTATCAGGCACTCAGTATTTGGATCAGTCTTCCTGCAGGTTCTATTTCATCTTATAAGACTTAATTCCAGAAGACACAATCAGATCTTAAAACCCTTCCCATTGTCCAATTGTCTTGTTTTCAGGCAAAAGAGGCAAATGTGTTCAATTAATGGAACTCGCCAAATAGGTGGGATACAGATATTGCGTTTTATGTGTTTTCCATCTGAGCTTCACAAGTGGTGTTACAGCAAGGTAGACCTGAAAAAAGCTAATTAACACCTTCTTACTCTTTTAACCCCTTAACACCTAGCTCACATAAATAAACCATTGATAAAATAAAGACAACTATACCTGTGATAACCTCTTAATAATGTGTCAATAAAATGTGATTGAGAATATATATCTCTTGGGATCTTAGGATTAAATAGGCATTTTCATAAACATTGCAAATAGCTTTGTAGATGCGGCTATTTATATGAACATGAGAATGTAAGAAGTGTAAAAAGGATCAGAAGAAAGATGAATTTCAATAATTATTATGTCCAATAATCATGTATGAGAATGGCCATAAAGAAGAATTTAGGAATAGGAGCTGGAGCACCTCCCCTATGAGGACAGGCTGAAGGAGTTGGGGTTGTTCAGCCTGGAGAAGAGAAGGCT
>NW_010123429.1:9397-19850 GCF_000699245.1 Pterocles gutturalis
ATTCTATGATTCTATGATTCTATGATTCTATAAAGCATTGATATTTACCCCAAATACTTATATTGTTACAGATCTGTGTCTCAGAGAGTTTCTGAGATAAAATGGTTTATCCTACTCAAATAACTTAATTATTGTTATTTGCTCATTGCTTAGAAGACAACACGGTGACAGAAAAAGCCTGGATCTACTAACTAGACTATGTGTGGTTGATGCATATGCCATCTCTTCACACCAGTTGAGGTGATGCACCAACTTCTATTTTTTTTAAACCATTGTTAGCTGATGCTGGTGCAAGGACAAGATCTTTGGCAGGCGAATCTTTTTCATTTGGGTGTAGCTGTGGTTCTGAGACCCAGTCTCAGAAATTATGGGCCATTTGGACAGAGGTAGCAGCTGTAGGAAGTTTTTTGCAAGTTCAGCACATTTTCTTGGCCTCTTTTTCTGGTTTTGTTTTTTGGTTTTTTGGAGGTTTTTTTGTTTTTCTGGGGTTTTTTTTTGCATTACAAGAAATTTATACATTTCAGAAATGCCAAAGCAGTTTAACAATTGGAAATTCCTTTACATTTCAGGAACAAAGTTTTTGACACTGTCACCTTTCTTTCAGCCAAAAATAACCATGAACTCCTTGTTTGCCTTGAAGATGCTTTTTTCAGTGAATAAATAACTTCTTTCCCACTGTAGCTATTACTTGACTTTTTTTTTTCCATGCTTAGAGGTATTAGCACTATTTTGAAAGCCTACATTGTGATATTGTGATGTGTGACTGAAACAGAGAGACTGCTGTTACAAGACAGAAATAAAACAATTACATTACCTCCTAAGGCACTAGCTTATATTTTAGCAAAATCTTCACTTTAACTTTGTCTTCTTCTACATTATTGTAGGACTACAGTTGTCGTCCAGTAGATAAAGGAAATCATGAGCTGATATCCTTAGTATCTATCATCTAACATAGCACACATGTATGTGAAGCAAACAAGGATACAAGAAACAGTAGAAAAAGTAATTTATCTCACAGGTGACTGTCCACACAGACAGCTTGCTGAACATCTCATACTCTGGCAGTAAAACATATTTGTTTAGAATAAACAGTATGAATTGGAGGAAAAAAAACCCTCATAAGTAAGGGAATAAGTTTGTCAAGGATGTGGATTGTCTTTCCATTTATTTACAAATGTTGGGCTACTGAAGAAGTTAATAAATAAAATATAAAGCAGGATCTGTCATGATAGTCTAAAGAACCTATTATTCAGTTCTGTTAAATTTTCAAGGTATGGTAATGCCTGGTTTCTTTCACTGTTTTAAGGATTAAGGATTGATTATACTCTTTTTAATGCAAATCGTTCTTTTGTAATTATGGTCTTTTAGCCCTTCTGGCCTTCATCATATTTTAATTTGTATGACTTCTTTGCTTTTGAAAACAACTCAATTTTACATTTGGGAGTTGAACAAAGAGGAAATTTATCTAGCTACTCCATTGACAATATTGTACTTTAATTTTTCTTCAGCTTTTGAGTTCATTGCATGTTTATACCCATGAGCAATGAGTTTTCTAATTATCTTGACAAGCTTATTTTTACATTTGTCAAAGTCCAGGGAAGTTTAGTAGAAATCACTCTGGCAGGTCTGCTATCATGGACCTTTTAAATAGACAAAGACACCCCCCAGAATGGGAGAATTCACATCTGTCTAAAATTTCTGTCCCCTTTTACTGTCACTTTGTTCTACTTTTTGAAGAAGGAAATTTCGAAGATCTTTTTACTGCTTCAATTTAACGGCTGCTTAAACTCTTGAATAAAGTGTTCACAGTACCAATATTTCTCTTAGCCAAACACATCTTCTGTAGACAGAAGACAGATCTCTTCTGTTTCAGATCAACAAGGAAATTCCAGCATTTCCAGCCACCCTCTTAGACATCGTGCAACATTTATGCCTTCATGTGCCTTTCTCTAAGAAATATAATATATACTGCTCAGAGTAGGAATTCTGTGGCAACAGATCAACTGTATAAGACAGTCATCGGACTAGGCAAAAATTGTCTGAATTTGCTGTAAGGGAAATGTACTGTGCACGAATAAACTCTAGTATTGACATCAGGTGTTTGGAGAAACACTTCTCACACCACTGATGTCTAAGAAAATGAGGTGAAAGAAAGACTGGTTTTTAAGTCTTCAAAAATCCATCTTTGAACGTTTATTCATTCCTTCAGCATTTTTAAAAAACCTTAGATGACCTTAAATCCAACCTAAAACATTTGAAAATATTTCAGAAGTCTTTGGGTTTCAAATGTGTTGTTGGGTCTCTAAAAGCACAGTCAAATTGTTTGTATCCTTTGGTCTCAAGAGAGATGTTCACAGGATTATCATGTGCTGCAACAATCGGAAAATGTGCTGGTTCTTACCATCATCATGTATACTCCACATAATGGGAGCATGCTTAATCGAAAGTTCCCAAGGGAAGCATAATGATGCTTAATTAGGATAGTTGTGTCATCAGGCAAAGGTAGCTTTGTAATTAAAGCACAGAATTACTTTATTGCTCCCTCCCTCATTTCCCCTCTCTCTTTCTCTCTCTGCTTCACACACATACTCTATCAATCAGTCACATTTATGAACGTGTAAAGTGAGGTGAATACCTGCTTCACAAACTCCTCAAGGGTTAGAAAGTGCTCTGAAATCGTAACACATAAGGCAAATGTGTTCAGAATACTCCTCTGTTGCAAAACAGAACTTAGGCCAGGAGTGACCACAACAGCAGAAATAGCATCAGTTTACATGTCTCTGCCCTGGCACTGCAATTTATCTGTTTTTTTTCCTGGGATCATAAGAATAAGCTACCAGACAGGATCATCCGTCCGTTCCTGTCTTTAGCTTCAGGAATAACTTCTCATGCTAGTAGCAGATGCCTAAGGAAGGAAAGATGAACAGTTTTAACAATCTTTTTCCTCTGTAGTATAGGCAGGGCTAGTAGAGTGTGTATCCCTTTAACAGTCTAGTTACATCCTATTAATTTTTAGATTCATATTGATCTCTGGGCTGCATGGATTTTCTGTGTCTTATTTATCCTTGATGATGGGACAGGCAAGCAGCGACATAAAGGGTTTCACAGCTTAATATCATTAAGAAGTAAGGTGGTTTCTGCTGCAACACATATCTCAAAACAGCTCCTTGAAGGTGAAGGTCCAAACTCCTGTTCCGGTTAATGACACTCAGAAATGTCCTTTTAATTAAGAATTTGGCACAAAAAAAATAGAAGAAAAGTGTAGTATACCCTTTTCAAAAAACAGTGACTGTAGGACTGCAAGTATTCTATGATTTACATGCTTAGATATTTGTGGCAGAGCTCTTGTGTGAGAACAAACATTACAAAGACAAAGGGGAGACTCCTGTTCAGCTGTGAACTTTGTAAGAGCTATAAGTGTGCACACTTCACTGGGAAGCTCAGACTCTGTTGCCCTCTCCAAGCTAAAAGTGATCACAGATACCTAGCTCCTGGGAAAGGTGGGAACATATAAATTTTTTTCCACCAACTGTTTTGCTAAATAGGAGCAGTTGTATTTTGCTGCTGAGGGAAAGAACTCTCCCTACATGAATACTTGGTAATACCAGAATTGTCATGCACATATTTTCCCTAACTATACACTAAATTTGTCTGAATCCGAAGGCAATATAGGGTTAACATATTTTACAAAACTCTACACATTTGTCAGTATGTGTTGCTCGTTACAGACTCATTCTCCTAGTGCCACTGGTAGCCTGAGGATGGCAATGCATAGCCTTTCATAATCGTCTGTTTATAGCTGGGCTGAAAGTCATTTTCTCATGGTGTAATTTATGGGCAGTGGCAGGCTCCCCTCATCCCTGCTTTGAGCAACAGTGCCAAGCGAAATACACCAATCCTCACGCAGCAATCCTTGTGTCTGGAATGCACTTGTGTTGAAAACATAACAGGAACAAAGCTTCACAGACAAAACTTTGTCATGTAGCTTCAACAGATTCTGTCCTGTGAAGAACTCAGTCCCCAGGGTGTATTTGCCAGTGGGGAAGAGGAAAAAAAAAAATCTGGGTGATCTGTGTGGTTGTTTAAATAATTCCCCATATCCAGAGAAGCAAGCGATGCAACTTGGCACCCAGCAAAGATGTCATTTTTTCTGGGGAGTTTATTTTGGTTCACAAGGTGGAGGTGGGGAAATTTGTGTAAACATACATAAATGTATTTCAAATCTATTTCCAGCACAGCCCAGTGAGCTTGCTGTTTGGAACAAGGTTAAAGCTCTCTTAGAGATAAATCTTCCTAAGAAATTTTTTTTGTTACATTATGAATTTTCCACAGAATAGTTTACAATAATACTATCTGAGCTCTAGGTGAGACTATCCTTTAGACATGCCTTAGTTCAGTAGACACTGGGCTGGCAACCTTACCTTTTTTCCAGTTCTCCCATATGCCCAACAGCACATCAACAGTTTCCAGTTCTTTAGGTACTTTTTTAAATTTGTGGTGGGATATGTGCTTTCCCTGGGTACTCCTTGAAAGACAGAGAGAGAGGAAAGACAGAAAACCTGAGGAGGTCCAGTGACAGAGAAAGTGAGGTAGGGCAGACAGAAGGGGGGATAGAGAAGAACAAGAAGGTGGTCTTGGAAGAGAGCAAAAGAAGCACCAATATAATCCTTGTTTCTGATACTCCTCCCACCCATGGTTTTGTTGTTGTTGTTTATGAAGCCGTCAATATCTATTCCCACTTCTCTGCATTGCACAGACAGAAAAATGTTACTGTAGGATAGAGATTTACTACTCGCAAACCTACAGACAGTTTCTTCCAGGCTGGATACGCAAAGTGAGTGTGCCTGTGAGTGGAAATGAAGGACTGAGAGCCCTAGAGGCCAGTACTCGTGGAGCACAGAGACCATGTGCAGTTTCTTTTTTGCTTTCATAGTATGGTTCTGTGACCTGTGAATCTCATGTGGGGCAATAGGAATGTGAAGCAGGAGACGTGGGAGATTTTGCCCATTTTTACTGATTAAGCCTTGCATAAAGTACACTGACACACTATAAAGCCATACTGTGCTGTCTCTTAGTTCATATCTCAGCATCTGGGTAATGCCCAGAAAGAGACAGGCAGCCTGTCCCAGCACAGGAGACATATTCATGTTAAAATACAGCAGTACTTCAGCAAGCATCGTCTGCAATTGCTGTACTATGAAAGGTTTAAGAATGTGGATACTGTTGGTTCTTGGCATACTTTCTCCATTGATTACTGACTGAAAAGTTTATCTTCTGTCTTGTTCTTCTGAAATGATTAAATAAAAGATAAGATTTTGCCTTCTGATGGCAATGGTGGACACTGCCAGAGGCAAATAAAATATGGGACTAACCAGGGTACTAAGTCCTGTTTGAGATGACACGAATTCATTGGCCATCTGAAGATTTCTGAATGTAGGCAAGTGTAGATTTTATTTCTTTCCTTCTGAACTCCCTACTTACCACCAATGCAGAGAACTCCACTGTAACCATCAGAAATAGTAACAAAACAAGCTTTGCATCTGAGGTGTTGGTGTAAGGCATGGACACCAGCTGAGAAATGGGAGGTGACAGCAAGGTCAGAACCAGCCAGCCTTCAGTGATGCTCTTTGCCAGTTTGCAGCAAGCCTGTATTTTGTTCAGAGGCCAAGGCTTCTGTCAGCTGTGAATTGTAATGTCTCTGTAGTAGCTTGCAACCTCTATCACTGATATAAGTTACTCACCTCGTGCAGGCACGAAAGTGTCAATTCATAATGAATACGAATTGCAAGCAATAGTAAAGTGTCCAATAATGTTGGTTTTATAATCTCATGATAATCTGGTAGAAAATTTTGTGTTCTAGAGTCTCTAATTTAAAATATGCATGAAATGCCTTACATAGTTTACGAACTCTCACAGTATGTCAAGCCATTCTCTATGCTTTTAATGCTAATTATTTATGAATAACTGTTTAATTTCAAATTTCTGTACAAATACTAACTAATTAATTTGACATGATAGGAAGGAACAGAAGATTTTTTGCCAATTTTTAGGTACGTTTCTGAGAGGGCGTAGTGTCTTGGCTTTCAGCTGACGTGAGTGTGACTGTTGGATGTCCATAAAAATAAATACCATATAAATTAATGTTCATACAAATCCATGTCCATATATATAAAAAATCCATCCTCACTAGGGAACAGAGAAGCTGGAAAGCCTGGCTGTGGCTATGTTACCAGGAGTTCCTGTACAGGGAGATTCTCTAGTGCAGAGTTTCTCCAGCATTGTTGTAAATGTCTGTGATGAGCTTAGGGGAGTGAATGCGCTTTTAAGATCCAAGCTATTTTCGGAAGGAAGGAGTGAGTGATGAACGAAAGTCTCATGAATGCACACAAAAGAAAGGTATTTTATAAATGAACAGAGATCTCTACATGTTGATATTGGAAGTCTCACATGGCCCCATGCTATTTTTTCTGTCAGCACAACTAATGCTATATATTTTATTGCCTCAGATCTGCAGATTTTGGAGTTTTTTATTTTCACATGTCGAGTTATCTTTGTGTAGTTTTAAAAAGTGTAAATAATTAATTGCTCAGGTGACATAATGAGGGTATCACAGATGACATGAAGATGCTGCACAAATATGAGCAAAGGTTTATCAAGCTATGGAAGTGTCAGCTGCACTTGCTTGAAGTGCTAGACAGTTTGTGACAGCCCTTTTTTTAAAAAGACTTTAGGTTTTTTTCTCCATAGACATTTTACAAGTAAGTAGGAAGGCTGTATGAGAAACAGATGCTGTTGGGTATGACGTGCACCAGGGGAGAAAATGTGAATTGACAGATAACCAATTTCATTTCTATTTTAATTCATAATAGATAGCACCAACATCCCATGGCTATTCTTTTTATGCTAATAGTTATTCATCTGAATGGCATTTGTCAACATACAGAGTAAACTGCACAAGAACAATGAAATGTAAAATCATACAAGTATAAATTAGGACATTTTAATAAATGAAAACTCACTTAGAAAATTGTTTCCTTTCTTTTGTTTCTAGGGAATATTTCCTCTTTCATGCTTCACTTTGTTCTCTTTTTGTCTTCCCTCTACGTGCCTCTGTGCTCCTGCAAAAAAAAATCACACTATGTGAAGGTAAAAATAAAAACTAATAAACACTTTTAATTGGTATCACAACAGTGAAACATGTTTCATCTCACCCTGAAAGATAAGTACTAAGAGGGCATGAATCTGAAAATGGTGTTGTTCCCAAGAAAAGCAGCACAAATTACTCATATGAAACTCCAGGTTCAAGACAGAGGAGGAATTCAGTGTATTCACTGTGAATTCACAGTGAATTCACTGCAGTATATATTCAGTGCAATAACTTAGGAGGCCTTTCTTCACTGTGTTCACCATGGGCTTGCTTCACTGCAGCTCATGAAAGCAGCATGTGTCTTCTCCACTTCCACGGCCTGGCTGCATTGGTCACTCCTTCAGTACCAAACTCTTTACCCAGCAACCAATAGGTCTCAAGGTTCCCAGACCTCCAGAATGGGAAGATGTGGTAGTCTTCTACGCTTCAGTCTGATGGTTTTTTTCTTTCCTTGTGCATTTTTCCTGTGATCCATGACTGAAAAAAGACAGAGCTGAGACCATGACATTTCAAATTAAATTTACCACCCTTTTTAATCTTAAAAAAGTGATAATGGAGTTGAAATTAAACAAAATACTTACATTTAAGTAGTAAAAGTGCCATCAGATTCAAATGAAACAAAATAAAATATAGTTGGGATAATGGGATTATGTATCTAATACTCAGTGATTATGTAAACATAACTAACTCAGCCTGTGTATATGCTCAACTGACACATACTAAGTCATCTGCAAACAGTATTTACCATCATTTGTCTGTCTCTTCCTACTAGGGAAAATTTTATTAGTAGCAAAAACAAGGTAATAATGGCTGGTTGTTCTTCCACATATACTGATTCAGAGATGCCTGTGAAACAAGAAGGGGCTCATTTGTTGGCATCTTATTTGGGTTAGAAGCTTTTCTCTTGAAACACTTTTTTTTTTTTTTTTATTTAGCCTGCCCTGATCAATGGTCCCAAAGTTTTCATTTCCAACAGCCATTGTTGTTGGTTCCCTGATGAGAGCATTTGCTAAAGAGGGTCCTGAGGGAGAAGACTTTGCAAGTCAGCATCTTGACAGGAGCTATAGCCTGAAAATTAAGAAAACTCATTTCAGGACAACCAGCCTTTTGTTTGCTCTAATACTGAATGCAGACTAATGCTATTCTATAACATCATATACAAAATGTTTGTTCGTGAACATTAGAAAATAAATTGTTTATGTTACTTTGAGGATAGCTATTTGGAGAAAGGAAAAAAATCACATTGCAGCTAAACACAAGTCCTGTTTCTACTACTGGTAACTATGCTATTTCTGACTCACAGATGTATACTGTTCAGACAATAATACATATTAGTGGACAAGGCAGTAAAGCACAACTTTCTCCTCTGGTGACCATGTAAGTCTCTTCAGCTTACTGCTTCTTTCATGATATCCAAGTGAAATAGCATCAGGATGAAAGCTAGGATAAAAATCCATCTGGATTCAGTCATTTATAAATCTCATAAGCAGGAACAGCTCTGAGAAAACGAGCCAGGTTCCTACTGTCAACATTTTGTGATCCTTCTACCTTGAGCAAAGCCCAAGCCCATACTGATTGCTGTTTGTAATGCAGTCTGCATTCCCTAAAAGGGGGGGGAAGTTCACAAATTAGTTTGTTTGCTTTGTTCTCCTAAAAACACTTTTTCTGCCATAAGATAGATTGGCAAGGGATAATATAAGACAAGGATTGTTTATATTTCTTTGCTTTAGTATTTTACTCGGTCTCTAGAAACAGCGGAGCATGTGGCCTTAGTCAAATGTATGCATGCGTCATCAAGGACTGATCTCACTCACCCTCAGGTCAGCAGACATGTCTTCAATGTCATCAACAGGAAATGAATCAGATGCCATGTGCACTGTAATGAAAGACAAGTAAAAAGGACCTTTAGAAAATTGTTGCCTCTTGAATTTCTATTACCCAGCTTGGCATGGTCTCACTCGGAAAAAAATAAAAAGCAGGAAACAAGGAACAAAATCAGAAAAAAAAAATCTAATGTAAATTAAATGTCTCATCAGAAAAGAGAAAAAAACAAAATACTGAGCATACTAGGCTGAAGGAAACTGCAGGGCCTCTCATCATACCACATACAGAAGGAAGGCCTGAGCTTCTCATGTGAGTGCTACCATGGGTTAGAAGAGTGGACAGTGAGGTAGATTGAAAACCTCTGAACAGCCAGGCCCAAAGGGTTGTGATCACTAACACAAAGTCCAGCTGCAGACAAGTCACTAGTTGTATATCCTAGGGGTTGATACTGGGGCCAGTATTGCAACTTCTTCCTTAATGATCTGGACGATGGCACAGAGTGGACCCTCAGCAAGTTTGCAGATGATACGAAGTAGGAAGAGTAGTAGATACACCAGATGGGTGTGCTGCCATTCTGAGGGACCTGGACAAGCTGGAGAATTGAGCAGTCAGGAATTTCATGAAGTTCAGCAAGAGAAAGTACCAAGTCCTGCAACTGGGAGGAATAACCCCAGGCACCAGTACAGGCCTGGGCACAACCAGCTGGAAAGCAACTTGTCACAGAGCTGAAATTCAAATATCACTGTGCCATTGCCCCCAACACTTCTTATTCTATCCTCTTTTAGCCAGCATGGACCTCTGAACGATAAGCTGAATTACTGATCCATCTGACAAGAAAATGTGTTGTTTAGAGTCAACATCAATCTAGATCCAGCTCCTCGCTTAGCCACAAGTGCTTAGTGCACTTAGTGCGAGGGAAATGACACCAACAGACAGAAGAAATAAAGGGGGAACAGATGGGGCCAGAAACTTGTGCTGTATCTAAACTGACCATGTATCTAAACATTGAACGGATATGTCATATGTTGGTGAAAAATTATGCACATCAGCTGCAAAAAAGTATTATTCTTTCACATAAAGGACAACATTATAAAATTGCCTTTTGCAGAGAATTCTTAACAGTGTTTCTTAGTCAGAAAGTTCTTCAGGCATAGGTTTTTCACTAGAAAGATACTGAAAATCCTTACAGTTTTCTAAGACAGAAAGGCAAATGCCAAAACGTATTCCCAAATGTGCTCGCTATTCTAACCCATACACTGGGGTCTGCTCACCCAGAGGTTAAGAAATTAGACAAAGATTAGAGGTATTTGACTTTGTGTCTCAGCTTCTTTACAGACTCTTCTGCATGATTGGAGGCTTTGCAGTTTGGATAGGAGTTCTCTCACCTAAATTTTGTTGTTTAAGTTTGCTAAATTCCAAGGCTCCCATATTAGTGAATGAATAGCCTATAATGAGGTAGAATCATAGAATCATAGAATCATA
>NW_010123430.1:0-489 GCF_000699245.1 Pterocles gutturalis
TGGCAGACCAGCTTAGGATGGGGAACATTTCTTGGAGTAGGAATACATTTCATCTGAGTCTCTAGGCTGAGCAAAATGCCATTTGTTCTGCCGCATGTTGTTGAACTGATGTTTGGACTGGAAATTGGTATTCATCGTGTAACCAGGTTGGCTCTTCTGCCGATTGCCTGAGGCCAAATGCTGGAATTGAAGTAAAGAACACAAATTGACATAGACAGAAAGGTAGCAGAAACTTCAATTGCTCTTTTTCTTGTAACCACTTTACCTGTTATTTTTACCTCTTCCACATACAATTTGGAGAAGCTGTAAGCACAGGAGGGTGGAAGCAAACTAGGTGGCACCTTTTTTCTAGCTACAGCGTGTAAAATTCACCCTGTAGCATGGATTCGCGTCTTTCCTCAAGTAGAGGTTTGCCAGCGGAGCAAGCAGCAGCCCAGCGTGACCGCTCTGCCGGGCAACTGGGGCAGGCGCAGGGCTGGTGGTGCCCGA
>NW_010123431.1:0-22225 GCF_000699245.1 Pterocles gutturalis
AGCACTCGGGGAAAATCAGTTGTCATTGTCAGTTTTATCATTAAAACTCCACCCATTTCTGAATGTGCTGACTTCTAAAGAGCTAATCCCCAACTTGTAGCCATCCTATTGTTTTGCTTTCCTGTGCCATACATATGACCTTACACTTTCTGGTATTTAATATTATGTCAGATGCAATTTTTCGCAGTCGTATACCTTCTAAACCTTCTTTTTTTTTGTTGATTTTTTTTATAGTGAATATGTTAATCTCTTGTTCATACCTCTCTTTTCTTTGCAGTTAGTTCGCTGTTCTAGAGCAGCATATTTTCTCACGTGTGCAGACAACTCCACTGTGAAACCTGTTGCCTGTTGCTTCCTTACGCACGGCTGCCAAAGGCCTCGGACTGGTCACTTGCCACGGGACCTGGCATTACAAGAGATAGGAGCATGGGTCACCGCTGTCCACTCCTTTCCTCCCACTTTGCCCAGCCTATTTTGACCATTTCCAGGCTCTGATTTTCCCCGGGGTTGCTCCGGTGTGTGAGGATAGATGGGGGTGCTTCCTTGGGAGGGGACTGGCATCTCCCAGGGAAAGCCGTGAATGAAGGGCTGGGCTGTACTTACACAGCGCTCAGATGGCAGAGATGCAAATACTCTTGTCATTTCTGTGCCTAGTGTCACGTTGCTAGTCTTGATCTTCTTAATGAGTCTTTTTCGTGCGTGTTTGTATTTTTTCTTTGGACTAGATCATCTGGGAGCAAAGCAGGACAAGTTTGGGCCCCTGAAGGATCAACAGCTTTCAAGTGTCTAATCTCAGCCAGGTTCTGTGCAGCTCTCTTAAGCAACATCTCTGATTGCGATGAGACGTTTAACTATTGGGAACCGGTGAGTATCTTTTTCTCCTTGTTGGAGATACTTGGGAATTTGTAGTTGGTCTGTGCAAATGCAGATTTATCTAGAACCTTGTGCTTATCTCTGTGTTTCAAAGAGAAATTTTCTTACTTGATAATTCAGAGATGGGGAATGCAGAACTGTCCACTCTGTGTGACGCATATTTGTTTATTTATTTATTTAATCTCTGTTGTAGACTCACTACCTCGTTTATGGAAAGGGGTTTCAGACATGGGAATACTCTCCAGCCTATGCCATCCGCTCTTATGCTTACCTGTGGCTTCATGCCTTACCTGCCTTGTTCCATGCTAGAGTTCTACAAACTAACAAGGTAAATCAGAGGTGTGAAAGTTTCTTTTGTGATGAATAAACATGCCTTTAGTCCTTGTTAAACAGCTGCTTTGTCTGTTGTCAGAGGTAGGAGAATTCGTGTTTAGAAAACACTATTTTTTAATAAACACTAACCTCCCTGTAAGGATTTGCCAAGGTTTTGTGAGCTCACTGAGGAAGAGTGATTGGGAATTGCAGGGAAATGCTGTCAGGCTCCAGTTTGATGGAGAAGCTGTCCCAGAGGAGCTGGTAGCTCCTTGGCCTTATCAGCGTGTACAGGCCTGGGGACAGTTAGCTGCCAGCCACGGGCTCTCGTTGGCCCCTGTGAGTTTCACCCTGATGCTTTAGAAGCCTGTATTGTTTTGTATGCCAGCTATCAATGACTGTTCTGATATTTTTTTTCAATAAACTATTAAAAAAGAAATTGAAATTTTGCAAGGGGTATTGCAAACTGAGCTCACAGAAATGTAAAAGAAAAAGCGCTGAATGTGCGTTCTGCTTGGATATCCATTGACATACTTGGCATGTTTCTGCACAACAGAAAACAAAAGAGGGGTAGTTCTGGTGCTAAGCACAGTGGACTGTATTTACTTTCTGTGTTGTAAAGGACTTCAGTGTTAGAGGGCTCGCCCTTGAGCTGCCGGGATCTTCAGCATCCCTTGATGTGGGATCTGAGTCTACAGGAACAGGCTCATTCAGCACTGCTAGACTTGCTCCATCCTGTTCAGAACTTTTGTTCTTGGGACCAAATTATTAGTAGTAGGTGCGTGAGCTTCCTTGCAAACCTTGTTCAGACTCTGAGTATGTCTCCTAGGTTCTTATCTTCTATTTCCTCCGATGCTTCCTGGCCTTCCTGAGCTGCGTTTGTGAACTCTACTTCTACAAGTGAGTATTGAAAGCTGTCTACAGTGAATGTTTTGGAGCAACGTGAGTAACATGTTCAGTTGGTGCCACAGGGAATACACTTTGAAACTCTTGTGTAGATGTGTCTGGTAAATTGTGAACCTTAAGAATATGTGTTCTTGTGATAACTTAATGAAATATTGGTCAGAGTTCCACTGTTAGGACAAAATTGGATTCTCAGATCTGCCACCCATGTCTCCACTCCAGCATTTGGTTGACTACACTCGTTTTCTCACTGGTACCAGCAAGCAGGGTGGGAGTCTTGTGAACTGAACTCTGCTGGAGGAGAGACTGGTGCTATGTTTGCTTATTATAGTGAATTTTAGTGGAATACATTGTTTATTGCTGGCTCTTCATTTGTGGCTTTCAAACTATTACCTTGCATGACTTTTCTGTTGGCAATAGTTTGGTTTTAAGAATGAGCTGTGGCTTTTGGCATGATGGTATTTTGTGAGAGGTGAAAGCCTTAGATAGATTGATGTTGCTACAGCAGTGCAGACTCCTCAAGTTCCTGAGATCTGCATGAGCGCAACTGACAGTGGCAGAAGCCAAGTCTCTTCTAGAGTTTTGCACCAGTGTAACTGAAGAGGATCTTCAGGCCAGAGGCAGTCATAGTGCTCTTCAGGTTGCCTTCAGCAGCTAAATAATGAGAATCACCCACCTTAAAGCTCTCAGGATGCTCCATGGGTTGTTTGTGGTTCTGCATGCATTGGGTACTGTTCTTTCATGTACTGAAGATATTTTTGTGGGCTCCAGTTCTCTCTTGCTTCTTTAGGGCTGTGTGCAAGAAGTTTGGGCTACATGTGAGCCGGCTGATGTTGGCCTTCTTAGTACTCAGCACTGGGATGTTTTGCTCATCTGCAGGTAAGTTTGCTTAGCAGTGACGCTAACAATTACTTTCCCAGCAGAAACCAAAGACAGGTCCAGGGAGAAGAAAATCCACAGCACTAAAATATCTCTCTAGTGATATGTATTCTGTTGCAGGTATTTCTCTGGCAGGTGGAAGGGTGCAGGACAGAATAAGCGATGATTCAAATGATGTTCCCTGTCAGTCTCTTGGATCTTTCCATTTCCAGTCTTGTATCTTTCCATTTCCAAGGCATGTTTGTTTCTGCTGTTGCCTCCAGTCTCTCTGGAGGGCCATGCCTTTCAAACAGGGTCTTGGGCTACCTTCCTTGGCCATACTTTAGTCCAAGGAAGGAGGGTCATATTTTGGCATTGTCCTGCCCCTCTGGCTGGTTGTACCCATTTGCCTAGCCCACCACTGTAAGGCTTTTAAAACACCTGCTGTAGGTATTGAGTAAAGTGCAAAGAGAGACATTGAGCAAAGGTTTTCTGTATTGTTTGCATACAGAAACTTAAAGGGAAATACCTTATGGATGCTGAGATTTCCTATTTTTCCCTTTTTTTGTTCACGGTGAGTGGAGAAAGGACTTTCATTGTTTTTGCAGTGTCATAGGTCTTCTCATTCTTCACTTACTTCCCATCAGACTCTGCCCAGTTGTTTCAGAGACTGTACCCAGTCAGCTCATATTTTCTGCTGCCACTTGAGCAAGTTCATTTAATTTTTTTCAACCTATCAGAATATAGAGGGTGCAGCAAGTGTTACAAGTGGTAACCATGGCTACTGTCAACTGGTTGCCACTGCTGAGTGCCACTAAGAAGGAGGCCTTCATACTTAAAGAAGTACTTCTGGTCTTGGCAGAACAAGAAAAAGAATCCTCTTTTTTTTTTTTTGCTTTCACTGAAATGAGATCATCCAGCTCCAATGGAATGAATGAGAGATGATTCGCCTTATCTTGGCTTCGTGCGGTTCTCCCACTGTGGGAGAGCTGTGCTAAGCCCTTTCTTCCCTTGTGTTGCAGCTTTCCTCCCAAGCAGTTTCTGCATGTATACCACGGTGATTGCCATGACTGGCTGGTATATGGACAAGACTTCTGTAGCAGTGCTGGGGGTGGCTGCTGGAGCCCTTCTGGGCTGGCCCTTCAGTGCAGCTCTTGGGTAAGGAGAGGAGGGCTCAGGAGTTTTGCACTTTGTCAAATGTTTCTTGCCTGGTTGGGGAGCATGTGGGGGATGGAGAGCTGGAGGAAGATACTAGCAGGGACTGAGGTGTCAGCTTAGTCCAGGATCATTGCTCCAGGCTTCTATAGCCCAATTTATTCACTTTTGAAGAACTCAGGTTGGGAAGATTTCCTGACCCTAATATAATGAGAGTAAGACTTGAGTTGGACGACTGGAATATGGAGTAGAAGCAGAGCCCAGTGAAGTGATGGTTCTCTTCCAGCTACTGCCCTGCTTCCTTTTGAAGGGGCAGGAAAACCTGCAGTGGGGAAAAACAAAGTCTGCAGTTGATACCTGGTCTGTCTTTCAGGCTTCCTATTGCCTTTGACTTGTTGGTACTGAAGCGGAGGTGGAAAAGTTTCCTAAACTGGTGTGTGGTGTCATTGATCCTGTTTTTGGTAAGTGCCTGTAGCGATGCAAAGAGGGAATGGATTTGGCTTGCAATAGAGGGGGTGGGTTCCATTAAGAAAGTCACATGAAGCTTTTGGGCAGTCCAGCTGAAAGCTTCTGGCACTCGAACTAACAGATGCTTTCTTCCAGGTGCCCTTGGTAGTTGTGGACAGCTATTACTATGGGAAGCTGGTAGTTGCACCTCTCAACATAGTTGCATACAATGTGTTCACCTCTCACGGACCTGATCTCTATGGTGAGTTTAAGATAACAAGACAGAAACGGAGTCGATGGTTTTCTTGGTACTGTCTCGCTACCATGACCCACCAGGTCTTGATTGCAAGTCCTCCTTTTGACACGCACTAAAGCAAACGCAGCCTGCAAGCTGCGAGGAGCTGCAGTTCCAGCTTGTTGCCACAGGATGTCTTTCTCGAGCTGGGAATCCGCAGGCCATTGTCGGTTTCTCCACTGTGAGTTAAAGCTGATTTTGTTCACTTTCAAGTTCTGTGAACCCTGGTGAGATGTCTCAGCCTCACAGCTGTTTGGGAACTGTGAGCAGCAAACGCGTCTGGATGCTGTGCGGGTGCAGTGGGCTCAAGTGATAGATGCGTGTGCTTGTCAGCTTTAATTGAGTTCTTGGCTGTTGTTCCTCACAGTCAGGGTGCAGAACCTTGAGAAAGTGCCTAACGGTGCAGAATCCATAGTTCTTTCCGTTCCCATTGGGTCTCTGCAGGCTTCCTGAGTCCATGCTGTGCCTTTGGAATCTCCTTGCTTGTTGGCACTGGATGGCCCCAGCTTTGCTGGCAAGCAAAATCTGAGGTTACCATAAAGGCATCTAATCTGCAGGCAAATCCTCTGCCAACGAGGGGTTCCCTGGTACTGGCCATTTAGGATGCTGTGTGCCCCAAATCTCCGGTCTGAACCTTGATGGCAATGCTGTGTTGTTGTTGGGAGCTGCCACTGCACTAAGTTGTTCATATCGTGTGCTTCTAGGGCTGAAGAGTAGAAAAGTATTATATTGTTAGCAGGGCTTCAGAAAGGCTGGTGGAGACTTCAGGGGTGCAGGATCCCTGCATCGTCTCTGTCATCTGCTGAAGCCCTAGGAGGAGTTCAGCAGCGGTTAGCAGCCAGGCTTTCTTTGGCAGTGCCCTGCAGGCCATTATTTGTTGTTTCATTTGAAGGGCTGTTTTGGGTGGTACTGAGTGGTGATTTGTTACTTGTGCTGTGGCACCCCAGGGCAACAGCTGCTTTGCCGTGGTTCTTCATCTCTGCAGGGAGGCTCTGAAGTCTGTTGCTGTGAATTTTCTGTAAGGAAATTCCAGGCTCTGTGTCTGATAGGTTGTGGCATGGGCTTGTGCCTGACCTTTTCCACACTGGTGCATGAGTTCTTTGCAGAAGCCTCCAGGGACCAATCTATTCTGAAGTGTTTTATTCATAGTGACATTCATATAACATCCTCAGGCTAGTAAGAGAGCCTGCTTGAAATTGCTCTTTAATGCAGTGGGGCCAGGACAACTCTGTGTGTTTATAGAGTTTCAAAACACTTGGGAAAAATAACACTACCAGGGGAGATGAAAGGCTGGCCAATCCCTTCTGGCTTTGGAGCTGGGATTTCCCAACTTTCACATGATGGGAGCAGGAACTGCTGGAGTTTGCAGAGTCATCAGGCCATATCATCTTCAGTGTCAGCACCACAGTATTTTTCCTTTTGCCTGCAGACTGGAGTTGTGGAGACAAAGTTTGATTTTTTTTAAAATTTTTTTTTTTTGTCTTTGGGAAAGTAGCTTCTAAGCGTATATCCGTAAGCCTGGTTCTGAGGCTTTGGGATGTTTTTGTGTACACATGTTCTAAGAATGCATAACAAAAGTTTTGTCCCACTTCCTGTGATCAGAGCCTTGGCTGTGACTTGCAGTGCGATGGCACTTTGGGAAGCTTTGTTCAGCTTGAGTGGAATGCACTGGAGCTGTTTGTATGACACCTTGCTCTGTTGAGTCCTGGTTCTTAAACAGAGAGAAAATAAATGAAATGCAGAAAGCAGACTGTTCATTATACTAGCACTGAATCAGATTTGCTTAGAAGGAGGGCTGTGACTCACGATCAAATTATTGTGGCTTAGTTACTGCTTAACAGCTGAGCTACAGTTCCTGTCTGCATGCAGGCTTTTAGCTTGTGACAAACATAGGGTGGGGCACCTTAGCTTAAGCCTATTTTACAACTCCTCTGCTTTGTCCTGAGCTGCCCTCACCATTGCTGTGGTCAAGCTGCAGCGTGGTAGCTTGTTAAGTTCTATTAACTTGTGAGTTTGATTTCTAGACTTGCTTACGCAGCCTGTCACAAAGCACAAAGTTCAAACCAGTTTCTGGCTCAGTTGGTTATCCCCGTGGAACCATAGTGCCATGAAACTGCCTCAGGTTTTCCCTAACAGACATATCCCACTCAGCAGCCCTGATTTCTAGGAAAGGTAGTACTCGTCGGTCCTAAAATGATCTGCTTTCTGCACGTGTTCAAGATCTGTGATTATTTAGAATTGCTGTCCTTAAATATGGAGAGTCACCAGCAGAGTCTAGAGGAGGAGGAAGGGACATTGGCACTATTGCAGATAACTCTGTCCTGTCTATCAGTTGACATGATCTTTCAATCTACCAAATCCCATATTCAGCCTTTCACAGGCTGAGAATTGTGTTGGTGTGGGACTTGCAAGAATTATGAGGCAGGTGGAGGGAGAGAGAAGATGAATTTCTAATAATTCACTACCTGAAGGTGACCTTCTCCCCCAAATCCAAATCTGTAATTGCTCTTTGCTTTCAGTGCTAATAGCTAAAGGTTTCCTAAATGAACCTCATTTGCTTGGACTTGGCCTTAGTAACTCCAATGACATGTTTCTGACGTTCCTAGTGCAGCTTCTAATCGTATTTAGCTGTAGGAGCTGCAGAGGTTTCGGGTTTTCCTTGCTGCTTTTCAGTTGTCTGATTAATTTCAACATGGACCCTATTTAAGTGGCTCTGATTGCAGGAAACTGCTGCAGCATGTGACATATGTCACAACAGTGCAGTGATTAAAGCCCCCGCGTGTCATTTACTGACTGATTGAGCTAATCACACTGAGAGTGGCAAATGTGTGGAGAGGAACTGGCATTCCGTATTGTTCAGGATTTTAAGCATCCTGCATTAAGAGTCCAAATAAATGACAGTTGGACTGGGATTTCTTCCATCCTTCAAAGCTTGGAACCAATACCCGAGTATGTCATGTTAAGAGGCAGAGTTGGCTTGCTCCTGTTTGAAGCTACACTGTAAGAACAGATTGAAGTAGGGACATTTTAAATGGCATTGACTCTAAGGAGGTACCAAAGCTAGCATCTGGATGAACTTCAGTGGCAGACTCTTTGCTGGCATGAAATGTGACTGTGAATTCTTTTTCTCGTTCCTTTTTAGTACATTTTCTCTTTCTGCCAAGATGGAGTATATACATCATCACTCCAGAGTTATAATGATCTCTTATTAACATTGTGTGTTTTTTGTGTTATTCCTCTGTTACTTCTCTGCCATCAGAAAGAATTAATTTGGAGTCAGATTTGCTAGTTTTACAAGTTTCCACCTCTACTGTCTTGCTGTGTGGGCTTTCTTAATGCAAGGGTGAGTTCTGTGTCACAGAGCTCTGCTGGGCAAGGCGATTCCTGTGTAGCAGATGAGATATTGACTGTGAACCAGTGAAAAAGGGGATTTCTGAAAAAGAAGACAATGAAGTTTCTTGGGCAGACAAGATTGTGAGATACTCTGGTGCCTCTGTATGGCTATTGACTAACTCTCATGCCACTGCTGGGGCAGTTTTATGGGTGAGGGGCAGAACCATGAGACTGCTTTGGGATGGCTCAGGCTCCTTCCATGGGGCTGCATCCTCCGTCCAGCTGCAAGATCTTCTGTCCACATCCTTTCCATTCTTTGCTTCCAATATGCTTGCAATGGGGAGAATTGCCATCTGCTGCTGATTATCTCAGTGTGTGTCAGGCAGAGAAGGAATGAAGCTGCTGTTACATCCAGATCTCATACATGCTTGCATTTAAAAATTCTTGTTTCCTTTTCTCATCCTTTAGGTACCGAACCCTGGTCCTTCTATTTCATCAATGGCTTTCTGAATTTCAACGTGGCGTTTATTTTGGCACTGCTTGTGCTGCCACTGACCTGCCTCATGGAGTGTCTGCTTCAGAAATTTCATGGTGAGTGCAAGACAGCTGTGAGAGCCAAGCACAGGCAGCCTGGATCTCAACCTTGTTACTAAAGGGAGAGCTTGCCTGCCAAAGAGCAGCTTTCCTTTTATTGAAAGTGAAACTAGGTTCAGGGAAAGGCTTTGGAATAATAGGAGAGTGTTCCTAGAGCCCGTGACTCAGTTCAGTATTGACCCCACATTGCAGCTGCTGTGTAGAAAGAACATGCAGTGAGATGCATCTGCTTACCTGCTGTCTGCAAAAGGACAGAAACACGGTTTTCTCTTTAAGGATGATTCCTATGTTCCCTGCCTCCGCTTCAAGAAGAACAATGTGTTATCAAGGCTGAACTATCCATACCCAGAGTAAGCTTAACAAGTTGTATAGTACATAACCTTCAGCCAGACATGCAAATGCATTAGGAATAGCCCCATCAGAAATCTTAACGGAGAAAGAAACTATTTACCCATTGTTGTTTCCATCTTACCTGCAGCTGTAAATGTTATCCTTTAGAGTCATTTGGGGAACCTTTTGCTGGCTCTTCCATTGTTACTTTTTTATACCACTGCTGGAATATTTTCTGCAGCAGCTTGAGAGAAGAGAGTTATTATTGCCTTTCTGATTGTCGGGGCTGAGCCTACAAAGAGGCATCCTCTGGTCTCTGCTGCTGCTGCCCACGCTGGGATTGAACCTGGACTCGTCTGTGCCCTGCGAAAGGCACTCTCCAACTCGCAGGACTGAGCCCTGGCAGGACAATCCTGCTACCTTATGCTTTGGGAAGCTTCCCCATAGGTGTAGATATACTGAGAGCAGAGAAAGGAGGAACCAGAATATTCCCTACTTCATGTTGGGCTTTCTCTTAAATAGAATGACATCGGTTTAAACACGTGAGGCTTGGCAAGTAAGTCTAGAGAGGAAAAAGGTGTTGGAGAAGTGTGAATTCTTCTCTCCTGTTTTCCTAAGGACGATTTATTAAGTGTCAACAGCAGCCTCCAGATTCATTAGTCCAGTTAGTGCTTCACTTTCTGTTTTTTTTTTTTTTACTGAATGCAAGAAACAATAACGTCATAATCCTTGCTGATAATGTATGTTAACAGATATTTGCTTATCTCTGATCCTTGGATATGACTGCCATACTGTCAGAAACCAGAAAAAGCTCAGTAGGAGATCCTGTAAATGCAAGATTTCCTGCTGTTCACTGGGTGTTCTTGTACTTAACAGCAGGAGCAATTCTGCCAAGTGCTTTGTTCTTATTGTCTGTGAAATGCTGTTAGCGTAATTGCTTAACTCTGCTGTTGGGAGTAGCAAGGGGGCAGAAAAGGGACTTCAAATTGTCAGGCACTGTAGAACCCTCCTCGGTGTGACTAAAATTCAGGGTAATTGTTGTTATTTTTGAATCAGTTGTTTCCTCCGTTAAGCAGAAGGTGCCTGAGAGACCTCTCATGCTGTTATTTTTGTAATGAAGCAATGAAGGTTGTGGAAACCTCAGTCGCTAAACAGCCACTTGTAAGTGGAAGGGTAGGTCCAGAGGAGATCCGTTCTGATCTTTGTACGTGTAGCATAATACCCAGCAGGGAATACAGTGCTTCTGGCTACCCTTTTAGACATGTCAGTTCTTGATGGGTTTTTTCTCTTGCTTGGCTTCAGTACACACTCCCTTATTTTCTGCTTTTCTTTTTCTAAAGTCTGTTGAAATTGTTAGTATTGCAGGAATCTACCAAAATTCTCTGATCAAAATTCTATACTCACTGTTTGGACACGTTACCTGGATTTTAGCAAGACGACTGCTCAGAACATGGTGTGTTTGGGTCTGAAGGCAGTGGTTTGGGTCTGAAGCGTGGGCTTTTGAATGTAAGATATGATGGTGCAAGAGGATAAACCCCTCATTCTTACGTTACTGCTTTGCTGAATGTTTGTTTCTTTCAGTTCAGAATCTGGGCCGTCCCTACTGGCTGACACTAGCTCCTATGTACATTTGGATCTTGATTTTTTTCAGTCAGCCCCACAAAGAGGAGAGGTTCCTCTTTCCCATCTATCCCCTCATCTGTCTGTGCGGTGCTGTGGCTCTGTCTGCTCTTCAGGTAAGTTCTAGTGGAACACGTTTTTTTAATGAGCTCATTCCTTTAGGAAGCGTAACTGCCAGCTGACTTCTTTAACATTGCTTCCCAAAGTTTGGGAGCACCTGCAGAATATCTGTGTGTGTGACACAACTTAGTGATGGCACCGTTCAGGACTGTCCTATGCATCGCTTCTGATCATCATCTTTAATCTGTTAGCTGATACAGTTTTTATTTTTGAACTGTGTTTTGTGGATAGGTATTGAGACTCTGGAAGAATCTCAGTACTGACGTGTGTCTTGCTGATTTTACAGGTTAAACCATAATCTTCCTGTACAGGTTGATTGACCGTATGTGGAAAACTTTTAGTCCTCTGTAAGTTGTGATGTCAAAGTAAAAATATTTGGGATTTCCCTCCTGAGTGTCCTACAGAATGAGCTCATCTAATAATCTTGGACTTCGGTGCAGACCTCTTAACAGCCCAGCAAAAAAAGATCAAATTTCATGGCTTTTTTTTTTTTTTTTTTTTAATCTTTCCTCAGAAATGTTACCACTTCGTATTCCAGCGCTACCGCCTGGAACACTACACAGTCTCCTCCAACTGGCTGGCCCTGGGGACTGTCTTTCTCTTTGGCCTTTTGTCATTGTCACGCTCTGTTGCCTTATTCAGAGGTTGGTATTTCAGACTTGTTCTCTGCTTTCCTGGGTATTGGTCTCGGCAAGTCTTAAGGCATGCCAGAGTTGTGCTGCTTTAACTATGGCAGCACGGTAGAAACAAGGAACCTTGAAAGTTTGGAAGGAATTGTTGCAGGGAAAGAAACAAGTTCTAATGGTCACTATTAATGAATGATTTTACACGGGTGTGTGTATCTGCATGTTCATACATGTATGTGTGAACGTATGTATGTATTTGTGTGTGTATGCTTGTATCACTAGAATTATATCAAAAATCTGCTGCCCTTCACCTTCGGTCGGTACAACTATACTGATGTACAACCTGTACCCGGATTAGTATTAAAGCAGATACTTGAACTTTCAAACATATGATCCCACTTGAAAAAGCATTTTCCCAAGTAAAACTTGTAATTGGGTGCATGTGTCCTTAATGGAGATGGATAAGATACGGTCCTTAGGTACTTCCTTGAATCAGAGCCATGCACTGAACCTTCCCACCTCATCAATATTTTTTTGCTTAGTGGTAGCCATTAGCAGTCAGAGCAGGAGAATGTGAATAAAAGCGATAGGGTACAAGCACTTCTGAAAGGAATGGGAGGTTTCGAATCCAGCCACTTTTCAGCACAAACCATTTATTCAAGAAGTTATCGGTTAAAAAGTTAACGTATGAACATTTTTTTGCAGTCTTTCAAAAGCAGTTGTGTAAAGACCACCTATTTCTTTATCCCTATTTACAATATTCTGCCTTCTGTAGGCTACCACGGGCCCCTGGACCTGTACCCAGAATTTCACAGGATTGCTACTGACCCAAGTATTCATACTGTACCGGAGGGGAGACCAGTTAATGTCTGTGTGGGAAAGGAGTGGCACAGATTTCCAAGCAGCTTTCTCCTGCCAGATAAGTAAGTTGTTCAATGTAAAAGGTACAATTTGGTGAGATTCATAAAGAGGGGCACTTCTCATGAGAAGTATTTATGGGAGTAACCTTCAGGACCTTGCGTCTCTGTTGACACCTGCATATCCAAACCAAAAGATTCCAAAGTTTGTTGTCAGCAGACCTTGTTGGCCACAAGCTACTGAAAATTTGTAGTGTGGCTGCTGTTCTGTCAGGGCTGTCTACCCTCAGGAATGCAATGTCTTCGGTTATGCTTTTGGTTTTCTCCACACACAATGTTACTAGCTCCTGCATTCTCCTGCTGGGCTTTCTGACACTGTTCTCTGCAGCTGGCAGCTCCAGTTCATCCTGTCAGAGTTCAGGGGCCAGTTACCAAAACCGTTTGCCAAGGGACCAATGGCCACACGGATCATTCCCACTGACATGAACGACCAAAACAAGGAAGAGCCATCTCGATATGTAAGGATTATATTCCTGTTTTATTTTCCTTCCTGTGTAATTTGTATTAATATAATGCCTAGGATTGGGTCTCCTCATTTTGTTTCTCAGGGACCATGCAAGCTACAGAACAAAAATGGGCTTTCTTCAGCACTTGGAAACTTCCCCATTTATATGAGTGGTTTCTGTTTGCATTTCTCCTGCCTTTCTTTCATTTAAAGACATAATAAAAGAAGCAGAAGTAGTAATTCCTAGTTCTTGCAATTTTGGGTTTAGTATAATGCATTACTGTGATCACAGGAAAGCCAACTGAATGAGTCGTTTGAAATCCCCCATAGAAAATGTTTGTCACTGAACTCATTTAAATACATCATAATAATAAAAGAAGGAGAAGAAGTAGTAATTCCTAGTTCTTGCAATTTTGGGTTTAGTATAATGCATTACTGTGATCACAGGAAAGCCAACTGAATGAGTCGTTTGAAATCCCCCATAGAAAATGTTTGTCACTGAACAGGGATTGGATTTTTTCTTTGTACTTTCCTTTCTTTTTAAATATAAATGTATTCATCATACTTGCAACTGCGAAGGAGGAACTTAATTTGGAACTCCACTGAAATAATTGCATCAGTGACTTCAGTGGGAATCTGTGGAGATCGATATATTCTGGTATTATTAATTTGTTCCTTTTCCTGGTTGTATTGTGTTACCTAAACAAAACCAATGCACACACATGAATACTTTAAAATTATTGTCAGCTAACTTCTTGAAAATTATTTAGCAGGTTAAATCTTAGCAGTGCACTAAATATTCTGTGCAGTGCAGGCTTCTGCGTTAAAGCTTTCTTATTTTGAGCATCATTATGTAGTTACTGGAAATGGAAAGGGGGTGTGTTCCCACCTGAGAGAAGCTGTCTGCTGCAGTGCATTCAATGTACGAAATCTTGTAACTGTGGCGTATTTCTAGCACAGACAGCTGGCTGCTGCACAGCCTGTGACTAATGGAGCAAAACACCCTACAATTCTGTTATTTCTCGTGCAAGCAAAAGAGCCTAGGACATTTGAAATTAGCTACTAAATGATAATTTTAAATGGAGTTTTAAAACTTCTGACCTGCTAATAACACCAAGAAAACAAGGTCTTTTCTCAAGTGTAGTGAGCTTATGAGTGCAAGTATACCTAGATTTAAAAAAAAAAAAAAATTAGCAAGCACTGGAAAGGACCGTCATACCGAATAAATCTAAATAGCATGAGTCTGTTGGTCATTTAAAAGGGAGAAAACAAATGGTTCAAAAGGATTATCTGGGCCATGGACAGCTTAAAACCAATTAATGGCTGCAGAAATGGGACTGATCTCTCTGTTTCAAGTGTAAGTATCTATTACTGCTCTGCTTGAAAATTGAAGAGTAAATCTCAGTGTTCTGTTGCTATGAGACACTGAGGAAAAGAGTGAGTTGATCTTGTTTTGCAATTCTTCCTTCCTTAATCATGTTGAACAGCACTTAACTTGTACTTGCCCTGCTGGGGAGATGCGTTTGTCTCTGAAACTGCTAAGAAAAAGATTCGGAGTATTATCTCTTACAAACATGTATCCAAGCAGGAAGAGTAGATTAGGCCTAAAAGCTGAAACTGTTAAAAACCCCTGACTTTGGAGGGAGTTTTTTTTTAACCACTTTATTTTCACTTCTTTTCCAATTCCCTTTAGCTCTGTTTTGAACCATAGGAACCCACCTGAAGCTTGGTCTCATTTTTGAAATATGTATTTGAGTGTAAATCTCCAAATAAATGCATAGGTGCTGTGTTGGCCCTCTGACCAGGATGAATCTTATCCTTAGCCTCTGTGTAACTTGTAAGAATGCACCGTGCTCTACTTGGAATGGTAGAAGGGAGGTCTGTCTATTACCTGGCCAATAATTCATATGCATTGGAAATGCCAGCCCTTTTAGGGGGAGTATTTAGAGTGAGAGAATTGAGATCAGTCTTAGTGCTTGAGGCAGTAACTCGTCTTTCTCTGAACGATTCTACATCCCTTACAGAAAAACTTCGTTAGTGGTTTGGGAGACTTTTTGCTCATGAGCCAGAACCTCTCTCAGGGCCTGGAATGTTCTTCTCGTACTGTGCAAGAAGTGGATTCAACGTGCTCCTCAGCTGAGTTTCCCATGGTGTAATTTCATTTGCCACTCAGTTGTGATGCCACGGAGCCATCTGGTATCCACCTAATTAAATTGTTTTCAGCCTAAATCGGTACAATAAACCCCAAAGGTGCTTCAGAAAAGTGAAATCAAGCGTGTCCAAGGAAGTTTGTGATAAAATTTTGTGGGGAGGATGAACTGAAATGTGGGATACCTCAAGGAAGAGCTTGAGGGAGTAACACAGAATAAGACATAGTCATCCTGGAGAATCTCAGCTGCCTGCATTTGAGATAACTGATGGGTAGAGGCTTTTGCAAACCTGGCTTAAGGGGCCTTGGCTTTTCACTTGACTAATCCAGCTATAGCTGCCCTGCCTTTTTCTTCACCTTTTCGATGTGGCAAACTTATGCAGTGACTCTAAGGAAATTTCTTTCCTGGTTGAAACACCTGGTCATCACACATTTATCTCTTTGTTCTGACTGGATGAGGACTGCACCCTGTTTTGCAATCAACAAGACCCAATTGTGTAAGTCCTGTTCTGCCATTGTTAGTTAAAGGGAAAACTGCCACCTGGGGGAGCTGGCCTCCTAAGGAGTGCCTGTCGATCTCTCATGAAGGTGATGGGCTCTCTGCCTAAAACTCAGTGAAACCAAGTGGACCAGGACTTGTTGCTCCCCGAACTTGATCATGTTCCTTCCACCAGACATGGAACTTATTAGTGTGAGTCCTCCTCCTGATAAGGTCCTTAATCTTTCCCTTCCAGCCCCTGTTTGCAAAAAAAAAAAAAAAGAAAAAAATCAATCTGGAGGGGTTTTGTCATTTTACGAAGGTCAGTGATCTGACCTTGCACGAATTGTCCCATAGCCTGTGCTTTGAAAAGCTTGTGCATGAAAAGGCACGATTGCAATCTGCATTCTGTTCAGAGCCCCTGAGGAATGAACAAGGACCAAGAGTTTGTGTCACCAGACAATTTTTTTGTGTGTGCACTGTTGACAGGATCTGATTATGGTGCTGGGTGGTGCTGGGGCCATGGAGCTGTCTCCAGACAACAGTTCAGGACAATGACCTTGTTTTTTTGTTGTAGCCAGTTTACACCAAGACATGCATGATGGAAGTTCTTAGCCTAGCACAAAAATTTCCTTACAGGTCACGTAAGCTCCTCGTGATTTATTTTTCTGAAAGTGCAGTGGATTGCTCAGTGGAAGGTGAGCTTCCCTGGGAGTGGGAAGGAAGCGTGTTAGAAGCATGCACCTGGCCTCCTGTTCATGCAATTGGGAGTTCAAAGGCAGGCTTGGCAGTGGCAGGGTGTTTGGGAGGAGCTGGCCAGACCTTTTATTTGCTCGCTGGTTTCCTCGGTGTTTGCTGATCGAATAGGGCTGGTATTTGATGGCACTGAGTGGCCCAGCACTCTGATAACCCTCTCCTGCTGGATGCAGGGATTGGTGGCAGCTGTAAACTGAGATATCACAGTTGAAAACTTGGTATTTTTCCTAAATTCCCGTGTTAAGTCTTTTTCCTCTCTCCCTTGTATTCCACCTGTGTGAAACATCTGCACAGCTAATGAGACTTATGTTACAAGTTGCAAATAAGTGTTTATCAGAAGATATGTCCTGTCTTCTGTTCCACTTAACCTGAGGAAAGGCTCTGGTAATGTAATGTTTTTATATGTAAATACATTTATTCTAGCTCCCTGATGTCTCCCAAGTCAAAATACCTAGATTATTGAAGGAAACCACCAATAATTGCTAGGATGAGCTGTACTTCATTGGTATCTTTTCTGAGAAATTTCAAAATACTGTACTACATTTTAATGTACAATGCTTAACACCGTATCAGAGGCAGAAGTGGGAATTGTTAGTCCCCTTCCACAGCTGGGAATACTGGAGTGCCACAAGGGTGTTTTGTGGACCAACAGAGCCAGAAAAAGCATCCAAGAATTCTGTGCATATTGTAATGATAGAGCTACCCTGGTACAATTTAAAGATGGCCTTAGTCTTGGGATTATTTAACTTTTGAAAATGTGATTTAGATCACTTAAAGGTAATTAGATCTTCAGCAGGAGGACATCAACCATTATTTGTAACCTGTCCTCTCTAGTACATCTCTTACACTCAACGCAGGGGTTTCTACACAAGGTAGCCTCTTGTTGAGCTATCTTGTATGAAACTTATCTCACATCTGATGGTTATTATTAAAAGGAAATTTGTCCTGGTGGGAACTCAAGTCTTCTTTGTAGCTAATAGTTCACATTTGTCTCGGCAGGGTTTTTATTCCTCAGCAGTTCGAGTGCACATTTATAGGGGTACCTGTAAGGAGTGGGGCGAAGAGGGCAGGAGGTGGGGGCTGTCGGCCAGAAAGGCCACAGGATATTCATAGAAATGAATAGTACAGCCTGTTTGTATTCAAGAGCACTCTCCCCAGCAGGAAGGAGAAGGTTGTATAATGCAAGTCTCCTGAGGACATTGCCTGCAGCTCGTTTAACTGGGAGGTCACACACATGATTCATTTCTCTGATGTTGCTTCCTCGAGTGCATTTTTATAATTTGACAAGGTGTTGCCAAACATTTTGGTCAGGGCAGAGCAGTTTCTTGCGTCATAGGCAGCTGATAAAGGCATGACTGTGCTGATACCAGTCTGAGAGGTGCAGTGTGATGTCTGTCTGCTGGAAGTGAAACAGAGAGCGTCATCAGTGCTACAGGACAGGTTATTCATGCACAAACCCCACCATAATTTGTGCCAGACAACAAGCTCACTCTACTGGAACTACTTACTGGTTTCCATGATTCCTCTTAAGCCCTGCCATGAGATGACAAGACTGGTACCATGAGGCTTGCAGAGTTAAGGGGTTGTGGAGCTTGTGTGAGTGGGGGGATTTCTTTTGCAGAAAGGTGGCAGCTACGAACAAGAGAGCGTGAGGCACTGGCTCCTCTCAGCCTGATCTACCATGTGCTTTGTCATCTTCCTTGGGCAGTGGGTCAAACCTTTGTTGTGTGAATTTGACTGTGCACTCTTTAGGGGCAGGACAGCACCTACACAAGGTGTTAATTGGCAGTGTCTTCGGATGTTTACACATTACAAACAGTTCATGATGGTGACAAATAAGTGCTGAGTTGGTACACTTCTCAGCATCCATGTTTAGTATTGCTCTGGTCTACAGAAATATTCCTCTCGATGTGCCTTGACATAAGGTGCCCTTCTTGCTATTGTGCCTGCGCTTTGGAGCAGAATTCATGAACTGCTGTTACAGCAGTGATAGGAGTAGTTATCCATAGATCACTCAAAAAGAGAGCAGTACTGGTAGCTTGTATTCCCCCATAAAGGTCTTACTTTGAAAACATTCAGAATATTTTACTGTGTATCCTGCATGAAGCATTTCACCTGTTGCTAGAAATTTAACCCTCTTTCTCGTTGATAAGTAACAACCTGTATAAATGAACACATGCAACCAGAACCCTACAGGAAATAAACCACAAGAATGTCTTTCTTTCTGCAGATTGACATTTCCAGGTGCCACTATCTGGTGGACTTGGATACAGCAACTGAAACCCCAAGGGAGCCAAGGTATTCCTCCAACAAAGAAGAGTGGGTGACCATTGCCTACAAGCCATTCCTAGATGCTTCCAGGTATGCTTTACACATCCGAGAGGGAGGGAGGAAGTCTAGCAGGTCTGTGAACTAATTCTGTTCAATTATCCGCTTGCAAAAGTAGCTATATACAGGGAGGAAAGATACATTGGCAAATGCCAGCTGGAAAGCCAGGTTCCTGTAAAGGCAGCTTGCTGGCTGCAGTGGAACCTTAATATTTACGACCTAGGTTGCTTTAGAGGGTGAAGCTAGCTGAGAAGGGTGGTGAGAAGGATTATTTTTAAAAAAAATCCTCCCTGTGCACTTCTTGCTAAGTAATGTTTTTTGGTTTGCTCTCTAAAGAAATTAGGTGTATGTCATCTCCTCCCTACAGACTTTTGAATCTGCTGTCTTGTTTCAGCCAAATTCAAGACAGGTATAAGTCAGTCTCAGAGAGTATGAGCTCTTACAAATTTTATGAAAGCTGGCAGACAGAGAGAGGAGGCAGTCTCATTGAGTGAAAAATCAGCAAGGTCACACCTTTATTTGGCATCAGAGAATCCATGGAAGAGACCTCTGTTAGAATGGGTTCTTCCTGAGTTCTGCTACTCACTGAACAACTTGCTTGTGTGTCTGAACAGGAATCTCTGTGAGAAGCAGAGATTGAAATTGCCCTCCTCCACGCTAACGGGGGGTGTAATCAGGGTTGTCAAACTGGGAATGTTGTTAATACATTCCTGCAAATAGAGAAACCCTCAGTTGTACGGGGATGGTTCTTTAGTCATTTAAAGCTCTGGTCATGTTGTAACAGGACAGAGAGGCTGACTGGAAAAATTTCTGTAAAAAACTAACACAGAGTTCAGTGCCCTCCTATTTTGTATGTGAGACCTTATTACTTCCTAGTAATAGGACCCTCCAGGGAGGGGGCTGGCAAAAGCAGTTGAACAGTGAGAAACAGTGATAATGTTAGAGCAACTCCCAGGAGTGCTCTAATGTTCCCAGCTTGCTGACACAAACAAGTTTTCTTGGCGGGGTTTTTCATGAACTATATTTTCCGAGAGACCTGCTGTTACATTTGGGCAGGACTTTAGGAAGGGAGAATGAGATGGCCAATGAGGCAATAGGAGCATCTGCATAAGAGCTTTGCAAAGGACTCCTTTTGCAGAGCATGTACGCCTGAATGTGCATTTCTGCTTTGAAGACACATTTATGTGTTTTTAAAGCTGGTTTGTCTTGCTATCCTCTGCTGAACAGCCAAGCTTGGATTGTTTGGACCTGATCTAAAGTACTCTGAAGTCAATCAGAGACACTGAGTCAGGTCCAAATGAGCCTTTAAGACACCTTAGGTTAACCATGGGGATGTAATTTGCTAGGGGTGCTTTCAGAGGTAGCGGCTGTCTGCCGCAGAGATGCTAGTCACAGAGAGATCCTGAAACTCCGGAGAATACTGCCCCTGGTAACGATGAGGTGTAAAGGCAGAACACTGGGGGTGGGAAAGGGGAGCATACTCTCTGGCTAAGCAATCACCAAGACCTTAGAACAGATCCTCTACAGGTGGTGGGGAGGGAGGGGGATCTTTCTGGCCACTGTGTCCTCCTTAACAAAAGATGCTCTTGCATTCATGGGAGAGTGGGATAGGAGAGGGTTTGCAGAGCATGTCCCAAGAGACCAGGCAGTCCCTTAGCCCTGCTGGTGTCGCCTGCCAGCCTCCTCCAGTCCTGTTCTTGTGCTGCATGGAAATTCTCCATGCTGTTCCTTATCAACACCTCACAGCTGGAGCAGAGGGGAGGCGTGGTGCCTTCAGCAGTGGAGGAGGCCAGGTTGCCATAGCAGCAGGTCTGCTTTCCATCCCTGCTGTTAGTACCTCCAGAGCTCCCGCAGTTTGGAGCATTGGGTTCTGTCCCTTCCGTGGACCTTCAGCAGTCGGCAGGTGGGGCAGCTCGAGTGAAGGACCAGAGGGGCATGTGCTTACCTGGGGCATATTGCTGATGCTGAGGGAGGAGGGAGCCATCAGTGTCTCCCCATCTTGTCACCCTGCTTGTCTGACAGATTCTCTGTTCCCCCTGAAGAACAGTAAGCCAGGACCCGTAGCCTGCCTAGCAGGGCAAATGTGTAGCAGTGGGCACAGCTTCGCAAGATGACTCATAGTACAGCGAAGAGCAGAAAGAACAAACCATGCAAGGTCTGATCTGCCCTGCTTTTAGCCAGTTTGTCATTTAAAGGTATCACATTTGAAACTGGATACTACAGACAAGGTCAAAGCCCCTTTTGCCAGCCCATCCACACCATCATGAGCAAGAGAAATTTCAGAAAGACTCATTTTTGATTGCCTGCTTCATAATTTTTTTGCCATATATTTTTAATTTCTTTCTGTAATTAAAAAAAAAAAAATCTCTACCTTGGAGAAGAGGTAGGATGGATGAGCAATTAAGGGGCTCAGCTGGTACTTGGTGCTCCCATGACTCTGTCCAGGTCTCTTAAATCCTCCCCGTGTTACAGTTTCCCATTTGGACCAAAAGTTTGTTAGCTCCCCACTTATCTCCAGGAGTTTGTTGGCAATGAATGAAAGATGAGGAGCTTCAACTTCATAATAGCAGTGTCAGGTAAATTCCTTTGCATTGGGTATTGGAATTTTGCTGCAACATCCATATAAAGGTTTCCCGTGGCAAATGTTCATAATCGGTCTGTTGAGCTCCTCGCACTGAATGCGTCAGAGCATTTCTAAAATAAGACAGCATTGTTTGCTTTGGTTTTTTTCCCTGAGTATGACTGAGTTGTAACTTGCATGAAATAATGGGGCTCAAGCAATTCTGAAAAGGGGAAATGACGTAAGTTTTGCAGTAGATTGGCAGCTGACAGATGAGTTAGCTAGGGGCAATTGCAGATCTGCCCGGCAGTTGGGTGAGATGCGAGGGTCTGTCTCACCCTGCAGACTCAGGCATTAGCTATTGTCCTTTTGTTAAGATTGGAAAACCATTCCCAAAGCAAGTCTTTCTATCTGTGGCTGCAGCAGTCTCCCTTGCTGTTAGTCAGCCCTTGCTTTGCTCACTTCTGTCCTCATCCCAGTCTGTAGAGTACCAGCCTGCTAGAGTGGGCACTGGAGAGCCTCAGAGGGAGGATATTTCGAGCTGCCACTCCATCCAACTGGAGGGTTCTCTAAGGGCATCAGTGATGCCCTGAAACTGTTTCAGGGATGCAGCAAGTACTTCTGTAGTCCAGAAACAGCATTAGGTGCTAGAAATTTGTAAGCTGAAAGGATCCCAGAGCTAGTAGATCCGTGGGGAGGGTTTTTCCCAGGGTCAGACACACAGGTCTGTGGGTAGAGTCAGTGAAGATGCATCAGGAACTCCTGTACTGATCCAGACTGCTCGCATTTCTGAGCATGTACCTTCCCCGCCTCCCCAGCTCAGCAACCCAGCAGTCTCTCAAACCCAGCACCTGCTTCCACACAACAATTTGGAAATGTCCCCTGCTACCTATGAAGTAGGTGTAAAAACACTAGGAAAATGCAGCTTTTTTTTATAAAAGGAAAGAAGTGTCACTTTGAACTAAGCTGTGAGGGAAGCTGCCAGTGTAGATTTCAGGTCTGCAGCTCAGTGGCTGCAGAGAAAGGAGCATTTGCAGGAAAAAAAAAATAAATCAGTCAAACACCTCCCCACTCAAAACCAAACTCCAGCTCTTGTTCTCTGAAAATAAATGACCCCAGCAGTTCA
>NW_010123431.1:22237-38138 GCF_000699245.1 Pterocles gutturalis
GAACCGGAGGCTTCTGGGACTCACTGTGAGTCTCACATTGACGTCAGCAAGTGCAAATGCAAATCTCAGCTGGCTCTGATAAATGGTGCTGCTAATTGAATTAGAGAGTACTCCAAGCCACCAGCTAATTATGCTCCTCAGGAAGCTGCTTTGTCCAGGTCCATTTAATTCTATATTGTCTGAGCACTCCGAATCTGGCACAGAAAAGGGGAAATATATTACAGCTCCCCACTGAGGAGCACATATTTTCCAGCTCTTTAGGCTGAACCGTCTGCTTGCTCCAAACGCTTGGGTTTTCCATCAAAAAAAATATTCTTAGCGCAAAATCAGTGATTCAGTCACCTTGTTCTAGCGTATCCTTACCCTGGTTTGATAAGAAACTGTCTCATTCCCTTTAATGGTGCTTTCCTCCAGGTTGCATGAAATGTTTCCCCTACTTTTGTTTTACAAGTAGCTATATTACTTCTTAGGTGCGTGGTTGGTACAAAATTTAACACCTAGAGGAAATGTTAATGGGTTTTCAGAGAGCTTTGATCATGAGCTTCCTGTGTGTGCCCATAGCTAGAAGGTACTAAGTCCTGCCCATGTGGCAGAGATTCAGCTTCCTCCTGCCTCTTCTTTCTGAATTCTGCTGTCAGGGGTTAAGAAGTTCAGCTTACAAGATGCAGTTAGGAAGAATCTCCCACCACTATATGTATCTAACTCCTTCCACTCCATGTCAGTCTGTGAGCTTGGGAGGGGGGGGCTTGAACATCATCACTTAGCAGTTCTTGCTTCCATTCCAGAACAGCCTCCACTGGCATTAGTAGAACAGGACCGTGGAGTTGCTTTCTCCTCAAGTCCAATAGGTAATTTACAGAAATACGCTTAGCACCAAATGGCCCCCTGGTAACTGTGCACCTCTATCCTAACTGGGACCTGCTCTGGGTGCTGCAGCAGTCGCTCCCCTAGTGACCAAAAAACTGGAAAAAAATTCAGGCCCCCCCTGGAATGTGGGATACCTCCCATGTCTGAAGCACAGCAAGAGCAGAATTTGCCTGTTGGCAGGCTGCGGCGTGGAGCCCAGCACTGAAGGAGCCTTGCTGCATCAGTGTTCTGGGGGCATTGCACCAGACCCTGGCTCCCCAGCTTGGGGTGATGGTGGCCTTGATCTTGCTACTAATGTGCTGCTTTGGAGCTGTATGCTGATTAAGGCTACACACGCTCACAGTCTCTGGGGGATAAATTTAGAAGCAAATGCAAATAGAACATTATATATATTCACTGTCATCTGTCATCCCATCTGCCATCTGTTGTCTGAGGTTGCTGAGCCTGACAAAGCGAGGTGACAGGAGGTAAAGGTTCCCTGTCTGAATTTAAAGCTTTATCATGACTCTCTGAGCTGTAGGTGCATCAGCAGCTGTGGTTCTCTCGTGGCTGCTGACGAGAGCAGGCATCTGGGGCTTTGCTGCTGCATAGTTACCAGCAGCAGAGAGAGCAGCCTTGTGCTTGTGTCCAGTTTGAGTCTCTTTTCAGTGAGAAAGTTGCTGCTGAACGAATACAAAGGCTGACCTTATGACCATGCTGTGGACCAGATATGTTGGTGCTACCATTTACCAGGCCATATTCAGGGTTTCCTCGTTTTACATCTGAAATGTGATTCTCTGACAACATAAACGTCATTATTTTTAAGATGCGTCTTTTATTTTCTGTAGCTTTTTTTTTTTTTATCCCATGTCCTTAGACTGGTTAATTTGAACCAATGTAAACTGTTCCCTTTTCACCTTTGTTAGCGAAGAGTCATTTTGCTGTGGCACCAGCAGCCTGGCTGGCTAACACCTGGTGGAAACCAAGGACTCCTTGTGAACTTGGCAGTTTGAGTAATACAGCATTTCGCCTTGAGGAGCAGGGTGGACTTCACTTTTGGGGTCTCCTCTGGCTAAATGAGATACACAGCTCTCCATTCTTGCAGCATATACTTCTTGTTTTGGGGGAGGAGTACAGGAATGTAGATCAGCCTTTATACACCAGTTCCCTGTATTGTTATTCGTCATGCGTGCCTTGGCATTATGTATGACATCCGCTGGTGGGAAGAGCAGCTATCTTTCTGCTCTGCGTTTCTTGTAATTTTCCACCCATGGTATTTTTTTTCCATCAGTCATTCCTGCCTCTCCTTTTTTGATCTTCTTTTTTACCATCAGTATTTTCTCCTCCCATTTCACTGCTGATACAAGCTCTGAAACAGTGAACACTGACATTCAAACTGCTGCTAATAAGGGCTGAGTTGCCAGCAAAGTTAAGAGCACATGGAGGGCTTTCGTTGCTCGGAGTTTCAGGCTGTCTGCAAACTCAATATGGTTACACTGAGCTGCCTTATTTGGGAAGAGATTTTTGCTACTACTAGCTGCTGGAATATCCTTTTGTTCTGGAAAGTAAAGCTGAATCCTGCAAATTGCAGACATATGCCATGGAGACGATGGGAGCACAGCCACGTGAGCTGCGTTGGGCCAGTATTTCAGAATACCAACCAGTGGAAGCTATAGGGAATGTCTCTCACAAAAGGTACAAAGAAGAGGAAGTCTAGACAAGATAGAAGTGTTTCTGCAGAGCTGTGAGAGGCACCGGCAGCAAGGGTAAACACAGGTGCTCAGTTCTGCTCCAGCAATGAGACCCACCCTTACTGGGTGCCCAGTGCAGTGCTGGCTGGGCAGGCTGTCAGTATGGAGATGCAGCCAGGTCAAGGGGAGGATGGGAACTGGGTGCTGTTGCCTCACTGTTCTGAGCTCTACGTCTGGTCTGAGCGACTGAAGGCATTTTCAGCGCTGCAGACTGTATACTTGGGACCTCAGCCATAAGCTGGAAGTGCCGCCTTCCTCTCTGTTCCTGAGCTAAACCGCACAAGGCTAATTCAACAAATTACTTCACCCAAGCACACACCCCGAGCCCTGGGGAATTGTGCTGGTTTCTGACCCTTTCTTACAATGGAGCAGCAAGCTGGTACTCTACCTTATTTTTAATTTTCCTTGTTTTAAACAGCTCCCCAAGCAGCTTGAACACAGTTGCTGTTTCTTGTTTTTCTTTCATTTTCTTTGCTAAAGGGAAGTGAAGTGATAACCACACCATTCGCAGAGAGCAACCATGGCAGCAGGAGTGGGTTGTCAGGCTCAGAGGATGAGATGCCAGAATAAGTTCAGCAATAACATGATGTTCATTAGCCACAAGAGATGGAGGAGGAAAATCGAGCCCTTGTTTTCAAAGGGGTGCTTTTCCTTCTAGTGACTGGAGGGAGGGCTGACCTCCAATTTCCAGGCACAAGGAAATGACAGCTGCAAAAAATGTTCCTTGTTCAGAACGCACCAAAATTACCATCTTCTGCCTAGTTATTTGCTACTAAGAGATTCTGCTTTGAACACGTTCCCGATTCCAGCACCTCAGGAATTCACAAAGAGCAACCATTTCCAGTGATTCTTGTATTTAGGAACTTTGCTGGGTGCTTTATAATTTGCAAAGGGCCTAAGTGTTATCACTGAGCTTTTCTTCCTTCGAAGTAAAGCAATCAGCATTTTTATATCCTAAAGCACAAGCTGAGCGCTTGGCAAAAAGCAGGCATACAAGATGCTGGATGTTGAAAGGAGGCAGTCTTACAGTTAGAAGTGGGATTTGTAAATTTTAGGAATTCAGACTTGCTCAGTCTCTCTGAGGGTAGCCAGTGCTTTCTGCCTCAGTTTCCCCTCTCCCATATGGGAAGAATACTGCTTTGTTCATCAGAGTCTGTCGAAAGAAGGAACATTTCAACTGAAAAATGCCTTGCTTTGTGCTCGTATGGCATCCTATGTAACAGGACCCTGCTGCTGGGTGGTGCTATGCCAGTGCAAGTAGATATCACCAGTCTCTCCCTGGACGGTCTTTTACTCCAAGTTGCAGGAGATCAGGAGCTGCTTGTTTTCAGATGAGTTACAGTAAGGCTGTCTAAGAACCCTGGGAGCCTCTGGGGAGATGTAGTTCACAGTGGCAGTTCCTGCCATTGTTGTTCAGGCTGCGTTTTTGAAAGATATCCAGTGCTGCCTTACAATAAGCAAACAAAACACAATTCATCTTTCTTCTGAAAAAGTGACTTAAATGGGATGTCCAGAACCTTGGGTGTGTTACCAGCAAAGCTGTGTGAATTGCAGTGACCAGAAACTACATGCTGGATCTGTGTACCATCCCTGACCACTTAGTGTGCTGTAAATCACATTTGAGGGCTGCTGCTGCTTTTCCAAGCTTTCTGTGGACAGAGTTAGACTTAACGTCTGTCAAGGCTGATAGTTTACCACCAAGTTGATCTTAAAGAGATAAGCTTCAATGCTGAGGAAGCAAGACCCTGCCCCAGCCCTTATTTCAATAAGTTGCTCAAATTTTTGAAGCTTCTAGCAAGGCTCAGTGCTGGTGCTGAAGAATATTCTATTTGTCTGGTTTGCATTTAAACCTGGATGTTACTATTATTTTGCTCAGTAAGAGAATACATGCATTTAAAATGTACTCAGCTAGCACAGCTCCAGCAATTAGCAACCAAACAAAAGGTACTAATTTGATGCAGCCATTAAACCCTCCATGCTTGAGTACTCCATTGGTCCGATGGGTGCAAAGTGCTGTGAAATGCCAGCTTCCAGCGCTAGCAGGGCATGGGGTGAATGCTAGCAGCCTGCAGCAGACTGCCTTGTATGCTTTAGAGCAGTCCGTCACTCTTTAATTCAATACCCTCAACAGAAGATCAGCACGAGAGCAAAACTTCAACATGCCAGTGCCCATCAAAGCTTCTGTCTGCCCTTCAGACATGTGTGGAGGGATAGGTGGACAGAACGATGGGACAGAAAAGCGGACATGCCAGGAGCTAAATGCAGCTTTGCTATCTTTCACCTTCATAGCGTGCCCTGCCTGCCTCTTTGTATGGTACCAAAGGCCCACAGGGCCCTACTGTCTGCTTCTTGGACGGCGATTTCCAATTACAACACATCCCTGACCTCTCTCCCCCTTAATCCTACTGGCATGGATAGAACTGGGCAGGCTGCTGCTCTTAAACTGGTGAAGCTGGCACAAACCAGCTTTGATCTCCACGGACAAGGAGAAAATGGGACTGGGCTTCGTACCTGAACCATGAGCATTCCTCATGTCACCGACTTACCAGCCCAAATCTTTTGCAAAGCCTCGTTTGTATTGTTTTGAATGTACTGGTTAATAAGTGCTTGAAGGATGATTTGTTTTTCCTTTCTGGTTTCAGGTCCTCAAAGCTACTGCGTGCATTCTACATCCCTTTCCTCTCAGAACAGTACACATGGTATGCAAACTATACTATTCTGAAATCCCGGAGGTCCAAGCAAACCAGGAAAAAAATGGGAGGCTAGCCGCATACCTGGGCAACCAAACCAAAAGCATCTGCTGACACTCTTTGACAGGTGTCTAGACCATCCTCAGTTCCCTTTTTGAAAGATTGCGCCTGTAAGATTCACTCATAAAGATTTCCCATGAAGTGGTTTTGCTCTGCAAGCTTCCAGATGTAAAAAGGGTTCATCTTCTGCTTTCGGTTCTCAGCGTCAGGTCTCTGCTCTGCCTACACAGAGCATATTGGTAAGAAACCATTTGAAAATCCAGCAGCCACCTACGAACGTATTATCCTTGCTGCTCCCTGTGTTATTATCTGTTGCACCAGAGAAGAGAAAAAAAAGGCAAATAAAAAGGAATGTCAGAATGAGATTCTGCTCCAGGTTGCAATCTGGCACTGGGAAAATCCAGCTCAGCCTCTTTCTTTCTGTCTTCTGTCCCCCCTCCACTGTCATCATCTGCTTAAGTAGTGCTCACCTTCCCCTAGGGAATTTTTTTCAGTTAACAATGTTTAGGATTTTTTTTTTTTAAGAAAAAGGAAGGGGAAAAGAGGAAAACACCTGAGAGACAATGAAGTGAAATGCACTGAATCTCAAGGAATGAAGTAGCCTGAACCACAGAGAAACAGCCTAAAGTTGCCCTGTCCAGGAGACACTTTCAAGAATAAACCTGTGCTTTTGGGAGATTTCCGTTTAGGAGTTGAGCCAATTATCTGTTTTTATGAGATCAGAGTGGTTTTGTTACCGGTGAAACCAAGGATTTGCTTGCTATTTATAATAATTTTTTAAAGACATCTGTAACATCCTTTGAATTCTAGACTACAGCATCTTAAAATTTCCGGAAATATCCAGAGAGGAGAAAAAGGATTAATTTTTTTTTTTTTAACTTCTGTTTCCCAGAAGAGACAGTTTGTCCTACATTGGTCCAATATGCTTTAGAGCACTGCTGTATTTATTATATCTCCATTTTTAAAACATGCAGTATCACAAGCTAGATGAAAGGAGTTGTTGTCACTCACATCCTTGGAACTCTGCGGGGATGGGATGGCATGAGATGGAGCAGAGATGAAGTTCCTTTTGCAAAAAGGCTGCACAAGCTCCATGCCCCACGGTGACTGTGGTTAGATTGGTCTGTGTGTGCAGGGACAGAGTGCCGTAGCAGGTGGATTAGGAAGCAGATTTGTATGTTTGGAAGCTGTTGGGATCCAAAGACAAAAGCACGTGCCTCTGAGGATACGTGTGTTGGTCCAGGTGCAGAATGCAGCATTCAGAGGTGTTCTGAATCCCCTGCATTTCATTAAGGAGGAGGTTTTTTTTAACGGCATTATGCTGTATTGGAAACGTAGCTCATAAGGTGCAAAACATGATAAGAGCAAACAGTGCGTGTCTTCGTTGTCTGGATGATTACAGCATGGAGAAGTCACTTCTCTTTGTTGCACCCCCACTGTATGGAGGAGCAGTTTTGAAGCTGAGACTCTAAATTCAAACTTTGAAGGCTTAGAGAACCGTCTGTGGTGTCTAAGAGAGATGGATTTCACCCTGTGCAAACGTCATCCTTCATAAGAGTCAAATTTGGAGCTTCAAGGTTTTTTCAGCTAAACAACTGGTGTCTTGGGTGAGTTGGTCTGGAAGGTGAGAGTCACATTGCAGATCAACGTTGTGGTGTCTGTGTTTGTAGTATTCCCCCACCTCCCTCCCTCCGGCCGGCTCTGCCCCTCATAAAAGTTTACATGTGTTGAACAGGACTCTACAGTGCCAGTAAATCAAAACCAAAACTCTTGCCCTGCTTGTTGCCTCTCCCCTCGCTAATCCCTGACGTTAAATCAAATAAACGAATGCAGTTAAAGAACCAATTGCACCTCTCTGGTGCTGTTTGTGTGACTGTTCCGTGTTGTCGTAGCCCGTAACCTCATGTTTGATGTGAAGAGATAGCACAGTAAAGACCTGTTTTAAATGACTGTGTCCGCTCCACCTTCCTCTCCAGTTTGATTCCTGTTTTGGGGTGGTGGTGGGAGACTGATAACTTGACAATAAGGAGGAGTTATCAATGGTTTCTAGGGGAATGTGGCAGATGTTTGGTTCCTGGTACAAATGCAGGTGTGGCTGCAGGTGGTTGTCGGCTGGACAGCTTGTGTTCCAGAGTTTCACATCAAGGCAGGGAGCCTATTTTGCTGCTTGGCATGCAAACAGGTGGAGTCAGTCCTGCCACCTGGAGAATTTGCAGGCTAAAGAGATGAGGCAGAGAAAGGGAGGGTTGTTGACATTGTCATTGATGACAGGAGTAGATCACATTTTAATGCTGATTTCAGGGGGAAGTGGGGAGTCTCTGTGCCGCAAAGATCTTGACCCAACAACTCATTTAGGGTCACACATGGAGTTGTTCCTCATCTAGTGTCTTTGGCACAGAATCAGCCTTCCTGGCAGCAGGGAGAGGAGCCAGGGCCCCTTTTCCTTTAGTCCCTGCTAATGTTTAATTGTCATGGGTAGTGGTACTGGGCAGCCAGAATGTAGCACAGAGGCAATCTATTGATCCCAGCTGAGACCACAGGGAATAAGAAGGTGAAGTTGCTGCTAATGGTGTTTCTATCACAAAGACTGAGCCACTGGTGAGATTTCTGATAGGAAATGTTAAGGCTCCCTGTGTCTTTTCATAATTCACAAGTCTGGACTGTTGCACTCTGTGCAGTGCTGAAAGTCAGCAAAAAGACATCAGAAATTAGAAGATTACTAGTAAGCAGACTTGATGGAGTGAGCAGTACACGTCCAAGGAGGATGTGCGTCGGGGTCTGAAGAAGAGACTGCAGGACTGCCTGCCTGGCTCAGGTTTAGCTGGAGGAAGGCTCTTGCTTTTTGAATGCAGAGGTGGATGCAAAGAGGTTTGCACCAAAAGGTGGAGCTGCATCCAAAACAAAACATTTTTAAAGGCGTTTTGTAGTTTGCTTTTCTGGTTTTGTTAGCAAGCTTGAGTGAGGGTCTTCTGATTTTTTTTTTCCTTTTCTTTTTGCTTTGACCCCAATGAAAGCAAATGTATGATCTCATCGTGAGGAGACAGGTTTGGGACAGCTAATTTATGATCCCTATTAAAAAATAAAGTCTTGTGGTTTGTGAGCTTGTGGGTAAAGGGTCAAACCACAAATTGCTGATCTGCCTCAGCTGGATTCCCTGCTTCGAGTTGCCTCAGGCAGAGAGGGGTGTTGTGACCGAACCTGTTGGGTAGCACATCAGGACTGTGGAGGGAATCCACCTTTGTCTCTTCGTGTTATTCTGGCTGGTTCTGGAAAAGAAGGTATCTAGGTGGCTTTCTGCAGAGCGGCTGGGGTCTGTCCCTGCGCACGGGGCTTCTTGACAGAACCATGGATGGGCACAACCTTGCGGTCGTGACTGTGGGTGTCTCGCGTGAAGCTGAGAGATGGGGCAAGACACTCGCTGTTGGTTGGAGAATATACAGGGGTCACAGTGTTCATAACCTCCTGTTTGCTTGCAGCATTTCTACACCTTTAAACTGAGCCCGAGAGCACTGCAAGGTTGGACAAGTGCTGCTGTGACATACTGGGACCCAGTAAATTTCATCTTGGCTGAGCTCATCCAGTCTTTGCAACAAGGAGCACTGAGATGGAGAGTCCCTGAGAACACACCAGCAATGAGGCAGACTGACACTCTCAGAAATAGGCTGAGGGAAGTCACGATTTCCACAGCACGATTTTTTTCCTGCTTGTCTGCTGCAGCAGGATTTAAGGTCCGTTTCAGTTTTGCTCCTGCTTTTTCTGCGTGTTCAGCTGCAGCCTGCTCCAGAGGCAGGTGTAAGCTGGTCATCTCCACCTAGGGCTCTGCCTGGGCGCAGGGGCACTCCTGGACTTGAACAAGTTTCCAAGGATGTTCAATGCAAATTTGCTCTTTTTTGAAAGGAAAACATCTGTATCTCCACAGAGGTGATACTTAAGCTTTCCTCGACTTAGGGTTTTTTTCCTGTTCAAAGTTTTTTTTGTCTTCTTTCTGTGGGAAAATTATTCAGGTATGGCTGGCAGATCTGCACAGGAGCTGGTTGTTCTGAGACAGATTTATGGCGTGTTGGCAGCTGGTCTGTCATCTCAGAGTGCAGCTGTTGTTTGACAACTCTGCTCTCCATAGGAATGGGGAAGCATTTTCACGTGCTATGTTGCATTGCCAACATACGGGAGATTGCTGTAAAGCGTGGGTGGGACACGGTATTTCTAAAGCATCCTCTAAGTGATACTGAAGGGACTGGACCAAAGTTCGGTACATGGAACAGTGATGGTCAGTGTCAAAGAACAACTGCTGTTTCCTCTCCCCTGTTCCCTTGCCTTGTGTCTAGTGAGCCTAATGCTTAGACAGTTGTTAGTCTTAGTCTTAGACAGTTCTTAGTCTTACTGGTAACAGCTCTTTCCTTGCTACTTGTAGTAACCTCAGAAGCAGGGAATATCTAGTGAAGAGCAGCGTGGAGAGCTGGTCACTGCAATTATTCTGCTTCAGAACATGCTGTCCAGGTGCTGCCCTGTGCAGCAGAACCCAGCCCTGTTTTCTCTAAGAGGAGGCTATTTTGACCTTTCCTGTTTTTAATCCTCCCCTCCTACTTGGCTGGGGAAGCTGCACTTTCAACACATTGTGTCTGAGTCAGCAAGAAACAGTAACAGGGGCACTGGTTGGGGTTTTTGTGGTGAGTTGGTAAGAAGTTGACAATACTACCAGGTCTTGTTTGAGACTAGCCCAGTGGTCAAGGTGTAAGAGTGGCAATCTGCAGACTTGGGTTTTCACCTTGATTTTGGGGACAGGTAGCTTTCCACATCCCTGATATTCTTTTCCACTGCTGCAAAATCTGTGAGGCAAGTGCAGTCCTTGCCCACATTTCCCAGTGCATTGCACTGGGACTCCTGGACTCTGCTCTGCTGCAGCTGTGAGAAACCAAAGGCAAGAGGTGCAATTATCAGGCTCCTTGGCTTCTTACCTTTCTGTTTCAAGACAGGGAGTGGGTGGTTGGCTTCCCCTGGGAGGAGGCTTTTCTATTTCATCTGCACAGCCCGGTTTACTCCAGCATCTCTGCTGGATCTGACTGCACCTCTGAAGAGACAGAACCTGCTGGCACCCTTCTGCCTTGAACCCGCTGAAGCTGGACCCAGGCCCTCCTCCAACTCACAACTTCTCAGGAATATGCTCCTGGGACAGGCAGGAGCTTTCCAGCCACTTTATGCAATGCTGTCTGAATCACGCAATAAACAAGTCCAAGCCCTATTATTAGACTTTGGAAACTGCTGCCTTAGAGACAGGTTTGCTTATAAATATCCATTATTTTCTCTCTGGCTCTTCACTAGGGAAGCTGGCAAGAAAAAGAGATCTCTGCTCCTCCAGAATCTCCCTGCCCCTGCTGTTGTTGTTGCTTCTTCCCACTGGAGCTCATCCTCCTCGCTCTTCCAGCCTCCCAAGTTCTAGCTGTGCTAATGAGACATCGGCTCCAATGTCAGCAGGGTGGCAAAAGCCAGCTATTTGGGAGGGGGATGGGAAAACACAAGTAATAAGCAACTGGGCAGAGCACTTGCCATGGCCACCGCAGTGCGTAGGCATGCAAACCAGCTGCTTTGGTGGCTGAAGCAGAAGTACTGGGTCCAGTTCCCTCCTTGGCTCCAACAGCACCCTGTGTGATTGTGAGAAAGCCCCAATGCCCCGTGAAACAGGGATGACAGCATTTCCTTTCTGTGCTTTGTTTGAAGGGGACAGACGTAAGGCTTGCCAGAAGTCAGTGGAAATGCCGACTTCAACAAGCTTTGCAGCAGGACTGCACAGGCTGTCTTGTAACGTGAATGCATCTGGGCTAGCAGGACTGCGGTCCCATTCAAGGCTGTTAGCTTTCCCATCCAAATGAAACAGCAGCCTTCTCCCCATGCCAAATCTACCCTGCACGGATTCTCCTGACCCTCCCACCTGCCTGTACTGCTGCTCTCTCTGCCTCTTTCAGTTTGGCATGAGTACTTTTAGCTGTAGGGTGCTTTAATTTCATTTGCAAAGCTGATTTTGTATTTTGTGCACTCAGTATTTGCTCCAGGGAATTAGATTCAGTTGTCAGAACCCAGGGTCCTCCTCTTAGCTATACTTGTTAGGTAAAGCTCTGCTGTACATAATAGCCCCAAAGTTGCTCAAACTGCACCCTGTGTCGTTCTCTGTATCAACTGGGGCAGGCACAGACTAGCCAGGACATGCTGTAGGCTTGGAGAAGGGATAAAGAAGGTATTTTTTAAATGATGAAAGAAATGGCCAGCACCCCTCCAGTGGATGTTGCTGTTAAGGGTGTGGGAAGGGCTGGTGTGGGAGCTAAAATCTCAAAAAACATTTCTCATTCTTTCTTTAAGTGGCTGCCTTACAGCCATGCATTGCCTCTGTTTCTTCTAGCTAAGCCTGGTAAAACAGGTCTGTTTACCAGGGCAGGCAGCAGACTCTGCAGTGCAAACACAGCGCTTGTTACGTTGCCATGCTCCCCACACCCTGCGGCTTGCTTTGCAAGCAGCTAGAGCCAGTGTCTGGTGCTGCATCCCTAGTGCAGCGAGGAAGTGAGAGGGAGGAAACAATACTGCATGTCTGCAGTTGGCCACCTGTTTGCTGGGGCCCCCTTTCCACATCTCTTCTTTGCCTGCAGACACCTCTTTGTCAGGGGAGTGTTCAGAGAACAAGCAGGCTTCTCTTTGACACAGGGATGGATGCAGAGGGCAATGGGTAGTGTCTTTAAGGAGACAGGATGCTCGGATCACTCAGCAGGTGACACCAGGGAGATGTAGAGAGGAAAGTGTACAACGCTCTGGCCTAAGCCAGTTACACTGGGTACCAAGCAGAAACTAACGGTTTTCTATAAGGAAGGAGAGTGATGCAGGGCTATAAATCTCTGCCTCAGGCTTGCTGGTGAATTCCAAGGAGTGGCAGAGCAAAGGGGGTGGCAGAGGTGAAAGAGCAAAGGGAGGATGCATGTAGGGAATGGCATTAGGAAAAGACGTTTGTAGTTTTCCAGCCAGGTATATACAGTGAGGGTGGCGTAAAGCCTAGAGACTAAGGGAGATGTGAGAGGACAGGAGGTGGAGCCACGTGGAAGCAGAGATGTGCTTGCGTGAAGAAATTATGTTGGCTGAGGCATCCGAGGGAAAGATTTGGAGGACCTGCCCCACAGAATATGGGTTCATTTCATCTCGGTGTCCAAGCATTTTTCTGATCCTTCAGCTTTTCTTGCTTTCCATACAGCAACCTCTGCAGGCTGGTGGTCAGTGCTGGCAGCGCTGGGAGATGGGGACAGCAGTTTGCAAACGAAGAGCTTTATTCTCCTTCAGTTCTGTTAAGCTGTTCTGCCTTTGGAGGCTGTGGCCAGCAAAAACTCATATAAGGAAGGGGAATCACAGCTAACAGCTGGGAATCTCTTGTTTTCAGCCCCCATTCCTCCCTTCCAGCCCAAGGCACTGGGTCCCTGGTGGGAATCTTGCTGAGTTTCACCCACTCTGGCTGGGAAACGCTTTTCCTGCCGCTTCCTCAGGCCCCCAGGAGAGGGCATCGTGCTCCAGGAGAAGTGGGGAGAGACGGGGTCTGCAGGGCTGGAAGTCTTGGGAATGGGGTGGGGAACTGGGGGTTTTTCCTACAGGTAAGACCTTGGGTTTCAGGACTGCAACCTTGCAGTTGTGTGGCAAGGCTGACCTTGCTGGGATCCCCCTGGGGATGGGGCAGAAGTGCTGGTAGCTGGAGAGGGGGAACACCCCTCTCTTGACATCCCTGGGGTGGTCTCCTTGCACTGTGGTCAGTGCTTCAGCTTTCCAGAACACGCTGTTCCTCCTCGTTGTTTCAGTAGCCTCCGTGAAGTCCTTTCCCTCAGGTTGTGACACAGCTGGTTTGTGTGTGTGGATGTGTGTGTGTGTCTGAGCATCCCACCAAACAGTGCCTCGGGTCTCGTGGTCCATCACAGGAATGCGTCTCTGGCGCTGGTCGGTCCAGGTGAGTAAGCACTGTGCTGCCTGTTGTGTGGGGCAGTCTGAACCCCTGGCTGCTGGACTCAGCGAGAGCAGAGTGCCCTGCCAGGAATCCTGCAGGTAGTGGAAAAGTTTTCAGTGTGTGTGTTGAATTCCTGCGCAAGTTGGGCTGCTGCCCGGCTGAGGGAGAACCCCCTGCAGCGCCTGGGGAGCGCTTGCCAGATTGCTACAGACATTTAAAGCTACACACTGTTGGTAGTACAACCAGGCAGGCTGGGAGATGGAGGGGCTGAACAGGCAGGGAGTGAGGACACTTGATGCCACCCCACCATGCTGAGAGTTTCCCTCCTCACTAGCTTGGGGATTGCTGATGGTCCCTTTGCTACTGTGCCCGAGAAATGAGAAGCTGAACCAGGGCCTTCTGACAAAGCAAGTCCCCTCCCATTCTTAAAGCAACCCAGAAAACTTTCCTGCCTAATTGGGATTATTTCTGGATCTCATTTTCTCTAGAGAGCTGAGACTTATTGACAGATAATCCATGTCTGTAAGGAAAGCTAACAATTAATTGTTTCCTTTCAGTTAGGCTCCCTGAGCTCTATCTTGCAGAATTTGCTAACAAATACATTAACTTTCTGGCAGTCCAAAACAAATAGTTGTCCTCATGTAGGAGCTGGTGCAGAATCCAAGGCTGTCCTTGTCTTTCCCAGCAATAGCAGGCCTGGAGATAGGAGTCGTCGTGAAGGAACAGATGCAATCCTCGTTCACTTTTTTGGCCACAGACAGGTGAGGGGGAATAGTAGTAACTTAGGCAGGGAAGAAATGGGTGGTCTGATTTCTACATTTTGTGAGAATGTGGAGAACAAGGCAGAACTGCTAACTGTAGGACTTTTTTTTTTTTTTGGCATCATAAAAAGTCCCTGGAATTTTGGCCACAGCATATATTCCATGGTATTCGGGCCGGGAGGTATTTTCTCCTAAATACAGGGAAAGAAAAGATGGCAGGGTGCTCGCCAACAGGCTCAGGGTTAGTGGGACTGCCTCTTAAATGTCAGTGATGGTCTAACATGCCTGCTGCATGAATGATTTACAGGAATAGCAGTGTGTGTGCGTCTGAACTTTCATTGTGAGAGCGGCTGTGATGTCTGCAAGAGTCAGATGACTCTAGAGCTGTGTTACAACCCCCAAAAGCTGCCTTTTTACTTCAGCTATCTGGCAGTCACCATGGAGGGCACTCCAGTTACGTTAGTAAAGGACTGTGCATGAGATCTGTTGAATTTTAGCATTCTTTACTGGTGAGTTCACAGATGCATTTCTGTGGACTTTGTATGTAACAGTGGGGTGGTGAAAATTGTTGATGTGCTTTTGTGCTTGGTCTTCATGCCCTAAATAGCTTTGTCCAGTTCTCCATCAGCTGACTGAAATGCTGATGGTGCTTGGACAGCAAATACAGCTATGGAAGGCTGGTCCAGGCAAAAGATGAGTAGTTCAACCTCTTGAAAGGACTCCTTGTCAAAAGAGAGCAGACCAGTGCCCAGCATCTCCCCAAGAGGAGCTGGGTTTAGTTTCCTGCTCTGCTGGATCACTTGCTGTTTCTGGCAATCTCTAACTCCATGGCCATCCTCCTCGGCTGGGACAGCGAGGTGTGCAGAGAACCCAACCCTGCTTAGTGTCATGTGAATTCCTTGTATGTTTTTAGCTTACTCTCTAGAGGCTGCAGACATGCTCTGGGATTCTCTTGTTCATAAACAGAGCCATTGTGCAGATCAGCTGTCCAGTACTACCTTCCAGAAATACTTGCTAAGAAACTTCCTTGCAGTGTTTTGTAAGCCCAGCCTGCTTGCTAACTTGTGAGGGTTCCTCCTCTGTGCCAGAACTGCCCCCACCAAAAAGGAGGATGAGCTGGCTTTTTCCAGTTAACCAGTCAATATTTACTCTTCCAGACAAGCTGTTAAAATGCTGTTACTCTCTTGTTTTGGTATTTGTTTCTCCTGTCTTGCTGGAATATTGCCCCAAAGTCTCCCACACTGGCAGCTCTTGTTTGTGTAGCAATGACATGTGGGCGTTCATAAAAGACAAGGTTGTGGGAGCCTTCCAGTGATTGCCAGGTCATGTTTTCATTTTCTGTTCTGAGTGTGGAGTGTGTTTCAGCCCATCTGCTACAAGAAAGGCTGGAGTTTGGGAAGAGAAGGCCAGAGGATCCTTTATTCAGTCTCAAGGTGCAATCTTGCTTCCACTAAAATCCATGAGAAAACTGCTGTTGACTTCAGTGGAGTTTATTTGCATCCTCTGTTATCATGACAAAGGCATCCCAGATCTGGTGTTGGCAATTCCCACCTCCCCACTTTCCTGTCTACCTTGTTGTGCTGTATCCCTGCATCCTGGGGCTGCAGCCCTAGTGTTCCCCTGGCAGCACCCCCAAGGCAGCACCCTGACATTATGACTGAACACATAATAAAAAGGGAAACCCTATCACCCTGGTGAGAATGAGGGGTCAGCCTGTGTCAGGAGCATCAGGAAAGCCCTCTCTCCTCTGTCCTGCAGTACAGGGATGCTGGAGTGTAGATGGCTTGTCCCTCTGGCCTTTTGCTGAGTTCATTTCACACAAGGGAAAGA
>NW_010123431.1:38169-45961 GCF_000699245.1 Pterocles gutturalis
CACCTTGGACTGACAGAAGCTGGCACTCCTCTTCCATATTCCCCTTGCCCTAAGAATTACAGCATGGTTTGGATGTGTAGTCTTAGCGTGATTTTGTATTTGCTAGATGGAAGGATATGTGGCATTAAGAGGATGTACAACTTGCATATGGTGATAAATCTCAACCTAGAGCTCTGTGCCACAGATCCATAATTCTCCATGCTGACCTGTTCTTGGCAGGATACTGGGCCATTCCTCTTCAAAACCTCAGGGCACACGTGTTTTTAAATGACATTTATTAAAGCTGTTTGTGTGTTAACACTCTCCTAGAGAAAGGGAAGGAGTTTTTGGATAACCATGAGTGTTCCTGGTATAGAAAGGGAGCAGAGCTGTCCTCAATTCAGAAAAACTCATTTGAACATGTCTGAACAGATCAGTGCAAACAGATTTCCACTCTGATACCGCATTTCTGGCAGCTGGCATGTAAGCCAGCTCCAATACAGAAAACATATATCAAGTTAGCAAAGTTTTGCACCTGTAGTTTGCTGAGACCGAGTGGTTAGGACAGTTCTGGACCAGCCAGCTCAGTGCGTGTGCTGGAGGGGTCAGTTCTCGCTGCATTTTTTCTATGCCATCAAGTCCTTTGCATGTGCACGGTAACCATGCTAAGTTGGGCTCTGGTGATGACAGTCCACACTTGGATTATTTACTTGCAGTGTCAAGGTACCAAGGATCTCTCTAGCAATAGCTTTTCTGGGAGACCTTGGGCAAAGCCCTGTCTTAATGGATGTTTAGTGTGTGTGCCACTTGGATATAGCTTGGGTGTGACATTAGCTGGAGCTTTGTCCACGGTCCTCTCTATTTTAAATTATTGTGATACTTAATTTCCTTCTTACTGCAATTTCCTATAATCCCCAAGCATTTTTTAAGAGAGGAATTACATTTGCTGCCCTACCTTTCAGTGCACTTGCGTTATTCACTAACAAGGAGCTTGATGATCTTTGCTGTGCAGATTACTTTGTTTGTCGAAGTTATTTGGCTCCAGTAAGAAACTTTTCCCCTCCACTAGTAGGGGAAGGCAGCATGGTCCTTAATTGCATTCTGCAATTTAGCCAAGTGAAATCTATCCTTATGCCCTCGGAGCTGATGCCAAGAAGAATACCCCTCGCTGGTCCCTCCTGCTCTGCATCTCCCCACTGAGTGAGCCTCTTTCCTCTCTCTCCTGAGATTAATAGCCGCTCGGGTGGTTAGCTTGATGGAGAAGATTTAAAGCTCTTGTGTGCAGAAGAGCTCCACATTGGTTTGAAGGGTGATTTGCACGAGTTTATCTTTGTTTAAAAGTCCAGGTAGAGCAGCCTGGACAGTTTGAGTGAGAGAGGAAGAGCCTGCCTTGGACAGTTCTTATGTCACTGATGTGCCTTATGTTTGTGTTGGTGGCGAGGTACAAGCCCCTGGCTTGAAATTAAAGGCACCAAACTCACTCAGGTCTAGAGTTTAAGATAGAACTTTCCTCCAATGATACTGGTTTTAAGTGTTCTAAGAACATGATGAGGAGCATTTGCAGCAGCTGTGGGACAAAGTGAAACAGGCGTTGTTCGTGCAGCTGTGGAGTACACAGTTCTCCTCTTGCACAACTTCTGTTGCTTGGACTGCTTTATTCCAGTGAGCTCGTGTGCCACAGCACTGGGAGCAATTTCACGAGCTAGAAAATCAGTCTCGAATGCCTGCTTCCCTCCAGCTTCCCTGGCAGCACAGGGCAGATTAGTTTGGTAGGAGGGAGGTGGATTCTTCAGCTCGTAGAGGTGTGTAGTCTTAGGTAATAACTGAAGAAATACCGTGGCACGTTTTTGTTGAAGGCAGACTTTTAGATAGTTACATTCCTTTGACCAATGGTAATTGACAAAGATTAAGTGGAATTTTTCAGGTGATTCTAGGTTGACTTGGTGTGTGATTAATGAGCAATTATAAGTTGATATAAATAATAGTGGATTTAAGTATGTATAGATGCTATAATTAAAAACTTTATTATAATATTTATTAATATCTAATTATAGGTGATAAAGGTTGCTGTATAATTCTGTAGGACTTGACTGATATTCTTGGAGAGGGAGCAGCTCCTCTGGTTAATTACAGCAGTGTCTAGGGAATAAAACCCTGCCAGGACCACCACTGATCTCAATGCGTGATCTCAGCGGCTGGAGCCTAGTTAGCTTGCTGGGAAGTGCCTGGCTTTTATGATGGTTTCTTTCTGTAAGTACACTAGGTGTCTTCCCAAAAGGAAAGGCAGGATGACCCCATAGCAGGGCAGTGTGGGCACTAAAGGCTGTCTTAGAGCCTCTTTGCTCATAGTGTCTAGGATATACTCGTGGAAATAGGTGCTGTGCACTCCGAGTAACATGTCAGACTTGGTCCTAAATGAAACATGGTGTCTTAAAATGTGAAACAAGAGAGTAAAGGTGGAGTGAAGGGTAGAGGGGATCAGTAAGAATCTGGTTAGTAAATGCAGAAAATCTTTAATGTGATGGGTGCTTTATTCAGGCTATGTGAATTCAGGTTGCTTGTTTTACCTTTAGATGGGGAGAGAGCTCAGCATCTTCTAACCCTGTTATATTGCTCATTTCACACGACAGGAAGGATGGGGTTTGCAGTGAAACCTGTGTCTTTGAGCCTCAAGGTCATGTTACCAATCCTATTGCTGACAAAATTGGTGACAAACCATGCCAAATGGAACAAATTTTTTCCTTGAAGGGAAGGTTGAAATAGAATTTGTTCATGCTTGCAAAGCTCTTTGCACTGTTGGCTAGAAAGAAGAGTTTCAGTTTCTAACACAAGCTCCTTTCCAAAGGTGGTTTCCAGCATGCTGACTGGAGGGCACTTCAACATCAGAAAAAAAATACAGCTCAGATGGGGCCAAACCGCAGTAAATGAACGTGTATGATATGTGCCTCTCTGAGCGCTGGCATGTACCTATATTGAGAGCTCCTGGCATCTCCTACCTCTGGGATCGTGGCCAGGAGTGCACTTTGTAGGAGACAGAGCACACGAGACGTGCAGATTAGCAGCTAGGTGCTTCCTTTAGCAGCCAGGCTCCCCCACATACTTAAAAACTTGTTAACAATGATACCGATACCGGACTTGGTGAAAGCCGTGAACACCCCTCTGCTCGTTTTGCTTCAGTTCTCGTGTTCTTGCCTTTGGTTTACTGAGCAACAGGAAAGACAAGATGTTTTGATGCTCCTTCCTTTCTGGGAATGGGACAAAATGGCAAGTGGTCTCGAGACAGCCCCACTTCCAAAGTCTGCGCTCCCCTAAAGACAAAGCATGAAATCCTTGAACACTGAAGTGAAATTAGAACTTTTGCCTGACTTCAGTGGAGACAGAGCTCTGCTGCTGAGCTTTTTTTTTTTTTTTTTTTTTTTTTGAGCTTTTGTTCTGCCTCTAAAGGAGTGCATTTAAGCTTCTGTGATCACTTGATTTAGATGAATATTCTTAATAGCCACTAACTTATTAGTTTCCTGGAACATGCAACAGATACAAGTCGTTCAACGTGAAAAGGGAAACCAGGCATGTTTATTTTAAGAGGCTGCCTTGTCTACATGGAGTTGCCTCTGCTGTTGGGCAGTAACGTCATTCCCAGCGCAAGGGCTTGGTAAAGGATCTGCTGTTCAAGCAGACGGTGCGATGGGAGTGGACGTTTCTCACAAACAACATCTTAAAATGAAATGAATCAAGGCTGAGAAATGTTAAGCTTCTCTCTGCCTATGGGCAGAGCAGGCAGGGAACTTGCTTTCCAGAGCTCTGGGTTGCTTTTCCCTGTTCCAACTGGTGCTTTGGTCCTGTCTGTGTTCTCCAAGGAACATGACTGTATTGACTCCAGCAGCAGGCAGGTCAATGCTTTTAGATCGCTGCAGAGAGGGAACACTTGTACAGCATGCTGAAGGTATTCCCTGTACACCCATGAAAATCTGGAGTTACAGGATAATTTCCAGGTGAGCCATTCACCATCGGACACCGCAGCTTTCCAGAAATCCTCAGAAAGTGATTTGCCCTTCAGCTAGCAGCGGTTTCTCTCTGTTGGGAACTGACAAGTTCATTCTTCGTGTTCCCAGCTGCGGGACCACAGAACTGTATCCTCTTGTTTCAGAGCCAGTACAGCAACATGTGGTTCCCCCTGCCTTCCTCTAACATTCACCTTGCTTTGTGAATAACTGGGGGCTTGGTGGACCTTCTCCAGGGAAACCCTCAGAAATGTGGAGCTAAGCCAGATTCAAGTGCCATGCAGCAGCGTGGAATATGTGACTCTCTGCTAAATTTACCCACTGGCTCACTTGTTGGGTGTTTTTGCATGACCTTGTAAATGCCCTTGGTGCCTAGAGGTGAGCTCGCGTCACTAACGAGTAAGGCCTTATCCTCACAGTCTGGTTAGAAAAGTCAGATTGTTGCCAGTTATATTTCTAAAGCCACTCAGAGCTGGTGTTTTTAGATATTTTCTTTTGTTGTAAAATAGGGAGTGTGACTTTTTTGGTTTAATTTTTTTTTTTTTCCACTTCACTCACCTCTGGGCAGGTGGGCAGCACAGCCCCCAGCCTTCATTCTGTGCATGCGGAGCACCTGTGCCAGCCTGGCTGCTGCAAGCAACCCTGATGGTGCGTGGCACCCAGAGCACTTGGAGGTTCCTTTGGGAGTTAGATGCAGGCAGAGTATGTGGTGACTGGGTGATGGCTGGAGGCAAGACCGGAGGAGCGAGTGGGGCTTGGCTGGGGTGGAGGTGTGCTGGGGAGGAAGAATATCTCTGGCTGGGGGCTCCAAAGGCATAGAAGGGTGCTCTGCTGACTGACAGGATTGTGGGCTGGTGTGTTGGCAGAACAGTGAGAGCCGCACCTCTGGCTGTCCAAAGCCTTGTTTATTCTGAGTCTGTGCAGAGCATGTGCTGTGCGAGATGTGGCTGTGCTTGGCTGAAAGGATAGTGGCTCCGCAGCACCAGTGACTCCCTGTAACCACAGCCTGTGATGCTGATGCTGTGTTTGTGTATCCTGTTTGTAATGTGTCTTTGTTGGGCTCCCTACAGCTTGCAGAGTCCCTGCCCTGAGGGGCTGCTAGTCTTTCCTAGGAGGTGGTTCCTGGCATCCTACAGTCAGGTACCGATAGCCATTGCTCTCTGTTCAGGGCAAATAGGATGCCCTTGGTTATGCAGGTGACTAGATGGCAGAGGTGAGGGTTGCTGTGGACAAGTAGCCCCTAAGTACAGGTCTTTTTGGTTACAAGGGGAAATGTGTGGCTGTTTCCCTTTGTTGCTTTATAACTGAAGGTCTCTGAGCTGCTCAGTGACTACAGGAGGTCTGTTGGTCTGTAAAGTAGGTTTCCCCCATCCCCCAGTGACCCAGCTAGAAACAATGGAGGCCACATGGTACAAAGAGTGCTGTAATAAGGCTGCCAGAAGCTGATGTTGCTTTCCCCTCTGAGTTTTTCCAGGCTTATTTTTAGGCAGTTTACAATTAATTCTTCTGGAGGGGGAAAAAAAAAATACCATTGTGGCTTCTAAGAACTGTTGATATAAAAATCAGCCCTTTTAAAGACTGGTATTCTGGGACAAATACCCCAGGGAAAGACAAAAATCTGGATACGCCATGCCAGGGCTCTAGGCAACATGTTCAAAATAAAGCAAAAACGCATGGGTATTTCTTGCACTTTGTACTTTTTACTCACCCTCCAGTTCTGAGTCAAGGGTAATACATGTATGAGCTGCTTATGAACCTTTGGGTTTTTTTTTTTTTTTTTGCTATTGCTGTGCTTGTGTGTGTGTTTATCTTGGTCAAGTCATAGAATCATAGAACGGTTTGGGTTGGAAAGGACCTTAAAGATCATCAAGTTCCAACCCCCCTGTCATCCGAGCAGGTCAGAGTTAGCAAGGCTTCTTGGAGCTCAAGAAATGCTTGCTCGGGGAGCAGGCTGTTGCTGTAGGCGCTTTGAAGTAGGTTGTGTAAGCTTTCCTGAAGGTGATTTTGGAAAGCCTGCCCCAAATTTCCTGTTGCCATTGTAACTGCTTCTGCTGAAGTGAAATGCATGACGCTCCAAGTGTTTGCTTTCCAAGTCCATCTTGCTCTATGCAGTTTTGTGTGGAGCTGGTGGATCCCTTGGCAGGGTAAATTCGTCAGCTATTTCCATCAGCAGCTCTGCAAATTCTCTCCAGCTTGCTGCCACTCCAGCCATCTTCCTGGGGAAGAGCTTGCTCAGTGCATGGGAAGGGTTAAAGCGCTTGAGAACCCTCCTTGGCTTTCGGTGCTAAATTACCTTAAACTTTTGACAAGTAGGATGACCTAGACAGATGTGTTGACATGGCAACGGCATCCAAGGAAATGCTTGTCAAAGGAGAGCAGCTGGCCTCCAGTCAAGACAAGGTACTGCAAGCAGGAGGCTGCAGCCGCTGCCCTGGCTGTGCCCCCAGATCTCCCTCCCCGTCAGCGCCCTGATCAGTGTGAATAATTTATGTGTCTCTCCACCAGCCTTTAATGCAGCTGCAGTGATGTGAGCAGTGCTAACAGGACTCAACCACTAATTTGCTGCATTAATAATAATGTTCTTCTGCTTTTGCTCGTAGCAAGGTCTATCCAGGGAAGGAGGTTAAAGCCGGGTTTTCTGCATAGTGGTTCCACTTGTTCTCTTCCCCTCAGACGGACTGATGCAGTCTGCAAGGCTGGGGACCTGGGGTGGGGGTGCATGTCTGAGCTCTGCCAGGCAGGACCATGCTTTAGCTCCTTTTCTGCCTGCGCTGAGGGCAGCAGACCCGGCTTGCTGGACAAACACTGTGGTCTAGTGGCTAGGGTGCGGGGCTGGGGTTTGGGAGACGCCGTGCCCTCTCCAGCTTTGGGACTATTTTTCTGAGTGGAGGTGGGGGGTGTTTTGCCTTTATTTAAAAGAGTTGCTTGCCTGCAGGATCTGCTGTTGCTGTACCTACAATTTTCTGGGTGCTTTGGTGTGAGATGCTGACTGTATTTGCTGGAGTCAGCAAATTCCCTTGGGTTGCTGTGGGTCCCGTGCAGCCCAGACTTGGTTGCTGGCTTGCTGAAGGAGAGGACCCCAGGTCTTGCAGAACCCCAAAAAGGAGCTCTGCTGCCTTTGTGGACATGTAAGCAGCACAGTGGCCTCTCCAAGTGACTAAGATGTAAGCTGTTATTGTAAACAGAACAGCCTGTCCTGGAACAGGGAAAGGTCGGTTTTGCTCTTTTTTGAAGAGGTTTTGCTGTTTGGCATCTGTGTATCGCAGTACCCGGCTCTGGGCACGTGAACCGAGCCGTGCTGCGGTATACTGTGCTTTCAAAGAAAGAGAGAACCCTAAACCCTGAGAAGCTCACTGTATTTATTTTTAGTTGGGGGGTAGTGATCCTGCAGAATATTTCCTTGATCTGATGCAGCATTTTCTGTGAAAACAGACACCTGGGCTTCCCAGACGGCTTTGCAGCACAGTGTGCTCCGCAGGCTCTGTGGAAAGGGCAATGCATACCCAGGTGATTTCGGTACGTGGTATTATTTACCCTATTGACGTCAGCAGCTGCACGCTCTCAGCTTCTCTCCGCTATATCAGCCTGCAGGAGACAAGCTGCAGAGAGCTTATGAACTCCCTAAATGTGCCTAACCTTTCCAGAACTCGGCATATAATTCTCAGCTAAGTAAATGTCCATTTGGGAGTATTTTTGGAACAAACCTCCTATTAGCTTTCTGCGTGCAACTCATTTTGTTCCCATTCTGCAAGCCAACACCACATGGGTTCTTATCAAAACACTGTAGCTTTCATTTGCTGATAAGTCGGTTCAGC
>NW_010123431.1:45992-96309 GCF_000699245.1 Pterocles gutturalis
GTTACATAGAACCGTATTATGGCATTTTCCTTGCAGAAAATTACCTTTCTGAGCAAAGAGATCTCTTCTCAGACCACCATATTTAAACTCTTTCGTAACACTGACAGCTCTATGGGAAATGTAGCCTTCCCCATTAGGAATGTTGTATTGAATCCTTGCTGGAAAGCCCTGGAAAAATGGACAGATAGAAGTTCTGAAATACACCAGATCTCATCTTTCCAGTTTGGGAGTCTCCTTTCCCTGAATAGCCTTTTATTGATATCAGTGCTTGTAGAGGAACAAAGAGAAATCATTGTGTCTCGCAGCGTAATTCCATTTTCTTTTCAGCAGCAGGCTGGGCTTGGACAGAGTGTTTGGGGCATTGTGGTACCATCATGTGGTGCTGCTGTCGTGTGCTTCAGCCTCAGCTTTGATGAAAAAGTATAGCTCCAGCAGTTTGGGTTAGGAAAAGCTGAGTGTAGCTGTAGCAAAGCAGAGCTGTGTGCAGGTTTTGGAACAAGGCACTGTGAGCTGTGTACAGGACTGTCCTTCTCATCTCCGCGGCTTTGAGGCCAGGTGGGAGGTGACACAGGTTCCTGTTGTGTACTCTGTGTCTCTGGCTGGTGGGAGAGGGAGGATCCCATGTATAGGCTGTCTCGTTTACAAACAGTTGCAGATAATAATGCTGTGGCAATATAGCAAACCAATAGTGTGAGTTTTTATAGGAGGGGAACGGTGAGTTTTTTTCGCTACTGTTGCTTATAGTTCTAGAGGAAAGATGCCCCTTATAGAGGTCCTAGATTGTCTTAGGCTAAGTCAGAGGAAGCCTATTTCACCCCAGATCAAAGGTTTTAAATAGTTAACAGGCTCCAATTCATGAATATCTCTACCCTGTTCTATTCTTGGGAGTGGGGCTTTTCTTCTCAGGATGTCTCTTACAGGCCAATTCAAACTTGCTGTTCAAGCAGAGAAGGGGGAGAGCAGAAAACATGGGTAATCTTATTGTTTCTGATCCACGGAATAAAAATTTTCCCCAACTTGGCCTCCTGTTTCTTCATCTCATCTTAAATAATTTTGAATGAGTCTTCTGTTAATGAAACTGGAAAGGACTGTAACAATCTTGTGGCGTGAAGTTTTCCAGTCTCTGCAGAAGACTGCAGTGTCCCATGCAGTGCCTTGATTCTTTGGTCTGCCTTAAACTCTGTATGGGGACTGCAGAAATACGGACTCTTGGCAGGCGGTAGTGTGACTAGCTCAGTAGGACCTAGTTGTAATTTACTGTTGCTATGAGTAGCTTTCCACAAGTCTTTTAATTTAGGAACAGCCAGTAAAATCCCCATGTGGTACTGATGCCTGTTTCCAAACAACACAGTCCTCCACACCTATGGAAATACAAGCACTGTGACTGACACTGCATGGTATAACCATATCTATAGCATTACATTGTACTAATCCTTTATTTTTTTAAATGAAGAATTAAATCAGCAGAAAGTTAGTAACTTCAAAAAAAACCTAGTTCCCTAACACCTGTTCCTATACTATCCAGAATGGCTGTAACAGTGACTTTTTTTTTTCTCTATAGAGAAAGAAGATTAAATTTAAAGAGCTTAGGACAGTGTTTTTATTTGCGTCTGTTTCTTTTAGTGAGAAATTGAGGAGCTTGGTTTTTCCCAGCAAAGACTTGATTTAATTTTTTGAGGTTCCCCCATGCTGTCCCAAACTGCTTTGCATTGCAGAGCTGCTAAAACAGGTAGTAGAGAGGATGTGCAGAGAATGAATGTTTTTAGAGGTAAAGATAATGTGGAAAGTTAGAAAAGCAGGTAAGCAGATCTTGTGGACGCAATCTTTTCTTAATTGCACTTGATGTAATGGGAGACAGACAAAAAATCTAACCTCAAGAAATTTCATAGTAACTTTGGAGTCTTGGGGAAACTGCTCCACTATGATGTCCAAAAGAAAAATCTCATTTATTTCTGTGAGGTAGTAATGGTGATCCTAAATGGCTGTTGGATAGCGTGTAGTGAATAATGTGGAAAAATATCAGAACTGATAGTGGTTGTGAGAATAACTGTCCTCTCTCAAAGTCAAGGTGATACACCACTGACAGATAACCTTGCCCGTGTTGGAGGCATGCTCCTGAAGTGTTTGACATTCCAGGGCATAGCAGGCAGTAAAGAAATGCAGGGGTTTTTTTGTCGTTGAAACTATTAGAATGCTTTGTCCATTCATATTTGCCTTTAAAAGCCAGTGGTATCAACCCCCTCAAGAATGTAAAAATGATAGGAAGCAAACTTCAGTCTAGAAAATACAGCCTTTGCAGTAGGCATTAGTTTTCTGTCATTTGGTGCCCGAGAGAGAAAATAACCTCAATGTAATATATAAAGAGGCTGCTAAGAACACAAGAGCAGCATGGGCTGCTTTGGCTCACTAGATATTTAAAAATGAAATGCACATATTCTTTATTTTGTATTAATACACTGTAATTGCTTTACAGAGTCCAGCATATCAGTTGCATGTAAATACTACAGATGAACTTGCCAAACTGGAGCTCACAAAACTAGTGCATTTATTCCAAAGCAGAGACTAAACCCTCTAACTCCTTAAAAAAATACATACATTAAAGAACGTACCACACACACACACACACATATTGCACTTTTCTCCATATGAAATTTTTACCCCATATATGTAACACCAAAGTCTCTTCAAAGGAGTCCGTAATACAAGATAATAAAGCTAATAATTACTCTAACAGTAGTGTACACTGTTCTCTAATGTTAGACATAGATTTTAACAAAAAAGCCACTTCAAAGTAGTACAAAGTGGTGCTCAGTGGATGCTCTGCCATATTAGAAGGCATCAGAAGCCTTTTATTCTAATTGGCTTAAAGGAAATTACATGAAATGTTCAATATGCCTTTGGTTGAGGGGAAGAGTCAGTCTAAACTACATTATAAACCACCGTAGCTTCCCCTTTACCAGCACACAAAGCTCAAGTGAGCTTAGACTAGTTGGCACATCCTGATAAATGAATTGCAGAATTTGGGAAAAGAATTATTTTCATCTTTGAGTCCTGAAATGTACAGTATCCTGGAGATGGATGGGGAAGGACGTGGTTATAGTTATGGCAGTAATCCAGCTCCTGGAGCAGAACTGGGTCTGTCTCTGTAGCTGGTGTGTGTCGTGTTAGCTGTTTTCCCTGCATAGTTCCTTGAGTGCTTGGTCAGATATTAAAATTGGAGATAGTGTTCATTATGCTGTGGGGTAGGGAAAAAGGAATGAAAGGACAGGACTCTTTGTTGCCTCTCTTTTTTTTTTTTTTTTTTGTAGTAGTGAAATGCTTGGTCTGTTATGCTGTAGTATTTGTCAAGCTGTTTCCCTTCCCTTTGTTAGTCACTTAAGGTGTCATAGGGGTTTCTGTGTTCCATAACTGTTTACTGTGGCAGATGAGTTTCCTTTTGAAGGGAAACCATGCATTAAAAACCTTTTCTATCTCAGCTATTTAAAGTAGAGCTTTCTAGCCCTCTTTATGCTGCATCCCTTAAGTAGTGTATGGATGTGATCTCTGTTCTTTAAACTCTCCTTTGCTGATGCTTTGAGAATCACTGATATCAGAGGTAGAAGCTGAGCACGTACAGATGGAGTCCAGCTGCACAACTGGACCCAATATCAGAGCAGGCTACATAGCAACAGGAGTTGCCTCTCCAATTTAGTATATAGGAAACGAGGTGCCTTCAGTCCGGTGTTAAACCCTTCCCTCCCTTCACACAGCCTACAATGCAGTGACTAAAGTCCTGTTATTCCACATTTAAATGTGGTCTTATTGCTGTAAATGCTGGCTTATTATCCACCCTTCTAGTGAAGGAAAAGAGAGCAGGTTCGAGAACTCCTTTTTCTAGCTTGGCAGGATCTGTGATGTGACAAATACAGAAGAACCAACATACCAAAAGTACTTTATTTCTTCCTTCCTTCCATTTTTAAGTGACCGCATGCCCTGAATACCCAAACTTTGAGTTTGATGACTACACCCTCATTTATTTGTAGTATAAAAGACCTTAGCTCACCAAACTTTCCAGCAAAGCGCTTTCTACGTGTACGATCAGCACAGTTTCCCTGCCATTCTTTGTGCTTTAATGAATCTGCAATTGTGCTTAATCTTTGCTCAGAAAAGGGCTGAACTGTCTAGCTGTGAACCTCACTTGTCTACCATCCCATAATGTCCCACCATACTTAAAGGCTAGAGACAAAACCCAAACTAGAGATCGAAACTTACTGCAGATTCCTAAGCAATCCTCCTATGACTCGTATTTCATGACTGAAAGTTCTGGAGACACGGCTCTTTGTTTAGTATTTTGTGAAATGGTTGATACATCAACAGTTCATGATGCTAAATATTGCTGTAATACTTTCAATGTTATATATACATGAGCAATCAAAACACTAAAAGTTAAACATGTTCCACATGGTGGAACGTGTGCTCTGAAGGGACTTTGGCTGTAGAGCAAGAATATACATGGGGTATTGTCTACTTTCTTCAGAAAAAAGCATATAGGCTGAAAAAGAACTGAAAAAGGCACAGCACTATCACTTCACAGGGGTTTTTTTTAAGCTCATTGTTTTTATCCTTAAGTTCTAAAACCCTAAATAATTGTCCAAATATACAAAGCTCAATAAACCACCAGCAACACATACTGCAAATTCAAAACACAGTTTGTTTGCTTGTTTTTAAAATGCAACAGAAGGACAGATGGATCCTTTCCAGTGATCGGAACTTCTCCAAGACAGAGCCCTCCACCAAGGCCTGCCTGCACAAAGGGTTGATTTCTAAAGCTACCCGGGGGGATTTTCCTTTTAATGCCATTGCCTGTAGCTCTTGATTTTTCTCATGCTACCTCTTACCTTTTACCTCTCTGTTAGCTAATCCTTTATCCTTTACTATTCTGATCCCCACCCAGAGGTCTCTACAACCCACTGTGGTGCCCTGTGTCAGTTCCAGGTATCTTTTGACAAAGTCAAGGTATCACTTAGCAGAGATCCAGAAGCCTCCCTTAGTGGACAATTAAGAGTTCAGTGGCAGGCTTGGGAAATACTGTTTCCTTGCTAGCAGGAGGAAGGAGAGGCTGCCTGAGATGCCTGGTCATCTCAGAGACGTACCATGGAGTAGTTCCAGATCAGTAGCTTAAACAGAATTGGATGCCAAAGTGCAACTTTCCTTTAATTCCACCTCACGCTACTGTTTCAAGAATATTACGGTTGCCATCAGCACAGACCCAAATCTACCCTGAATTTCAATGGAAACTATTGCTTTTATTGCCAAGAAGTACAACACAATGTGCACTCATTCTCGGTTCTCCAAGTGAATGTTAGATGAATGCTGACAAACTCCTCAATTTTTTTAGGAGGAGATAATTCCTTCCTCTAAAATTCACTTTTTTTGCCTCCTCCTATGCAAATTAGTTCTTTGTGGGATGAAACTGCACTATCTGTTCTCTAGCCCCTGCCACCAGCAAGAGGAGCTAGTGCGCAAACACTTTTTGCCACCTCATGCGTTTTTTTTCCAGTCAGGTGGATTTTTAGTTCCCCTGTTAATTCAAGGGTTGAAAAATCACCATGAACTTTGGGGTAGGAACAAAAACCAAAAATTCACATGCTTCTCAATTTGTCCCATTCTTCCACTCTCATGTTAGTCACCCCATGGTGTTAATTCACTAGGACATAGCCACTGTGCTGGGGATCGACAGTCTCCATCATTTCACAATCAAAGAGTCCAGGCAGTTCTGAGAGGGTTAATGCATCATAGTTTGACTGGGACTCAGGAGATGCTGAGCTGCTCTGGCTGTCAGGCAATGCTACACTGCTCTGTTGTGCTGGGTCCATGGAATACTGGCACTGGTCTGGGTAGTCTGGCTCAGAAGAGGTAACAACAGGCAATTCACAAGTCTGATATGAATATTGTAAGGACTGTGGCGGCTGCTGCACCTGAACTGGTGATGATAACTGTGATGAGCTGGCGATCTGGGAGGGTGGCAGGGGATCCAGCTGTACCTTCTGGTATTGGCTGAGGAAGGGGTCATAGCGCATTTGTTCCGAGGAAGGCTCCATCACAGGGCTCAGAGGCTGCTGCAAGCTGAACTGGGTTGATTGCTGCTGCTGCTGCTGCTGTTGCTCCTCCTGGCATGAAAGTGGCAGTTGACTTGACCTTGGGTATGAGCTCTCAGCTATCTGCATCTGATTAAAATAGGCTTGCAGCTGGGACTGCTTCTGGAGAAAGAGTCTCTTCTGATGCAGCCTGAATCAAAGATATAAACAGGAATTATTTTTGCCTTTTGAAGTGTTAAGGTGCTAGCATGAGTCCTGCATGCTGGTCACTTAAACAGATCCAGCATGGAGTGAAATAAAGAACTATAAAATTCCAGGGCAATCTTGTTTATTAAATTTTACAGCAGACGAGAATCTTCACCTTTCAGCAAATGTGCAGAGGCTCAGTCTGTAGACCTTTTGATAACCTTTTAAATTACCTAGTGAATTTTTCCTGTGCAATTAAGTTAACCCCATGCATTGTTTAATTTTGCTTGCTAAGCAAAATAATGTGTTGTATTTGTATTTTAAGCCTGCTGTTCTCTGCTCTGTGCAGCTTGAGAGGTGAAGACTTGAGTATCGCTGGCTACTAAAAGAAATGAGCAAAGTCTCCTTCCCCCCCATATTTTTCTCTGAACTGCACTACTCCCCATGAACTTTTATGAAACTACCTGTTTCTGACTCTAGAAACAGTAAGAATTTACAACACAATGCAAGGTTATAGCTACCTTTGACAAATTCCTGTGATACAACAAAGCGGAGGTCTCCTGCCAGCCAATTCCCAAGGCATGCAGAAATAGGAAACCTACTACTGACACAAGCCGACAGCTTTCAGAAAATGAATCTATTGCTTCCCAGCTTATTTCTCTATGCAGACCCCCTATTCTTAAAGGAGCACACCAAGGTGCTCTCAATACTGTTAGTTAAGTTCTTGATCAGGATTAATCAACTCCACAGTTGTCAGGAGTGGCCATAAACTAAAAATTAATTACAGAGTACACGCTTTCTGAAAATCAAAGTGTTTTTATACCTCTGTTCCTCAGTTTTTGTTCTAGACAGCATGTAGCTAGGTTGTTACTTTCCTTTCTCTTTTTGCAATTCTTCTGCAAAACTCAAGGACAGTACCTGTCTTTAGTATCTATCTTGCTTACTTGTTTGACAGTTACCAAATCATGAGCTCATAAAGAGCTTGCAGCCCTTTAAGCTGGCAATTAAAATCCTGTCTGCTGTAATATGTACAGTTATAAGGGGACATTTAAAAGCTTTTTCAGAGGAGTGTCACTTCTAAACTGATCTTATGTGACAAGAAAAAGTTGATTTACTTTCCTGTAAAATTATTTGGTCATGTGAATGAGGAAATACCCAAAAGACTGCAGAGCTTTCCAGCAGGCAGAAATACACGATCCATGTTCTGCCTTACGATAAATACTGCAATATGTAAATCAAACAGCAGGTGGTTGGGAGGATAAGGGTGAAATTAAGTACAACAACGTAAGTAGTAGAGTAGCTTCCTCCTATGCTTCTACATGCTCATTAGCCAACTAGGGTCTACTTGCCCCCTAGTAGTGTTAGCTGATAACAAGCTCATAGCACAGAAATTTGCAAACATGTGGCCAGACTGTTGTCCCTCTTTTAAAAGAACTATGTCCTTACAAAGTTTAAAGCAAAGCTTTCCTTTTTCGAAGAATTATCTAAATGGCCAAAGATTGTTCCAGTTCTTTTATTACTCTTGAGAGTAAGAATAAATAACTTATCTGCATAGTTCAAAAGCTTCTTACCTGTGTTCCTGCAACTGCTGTTCCAGACTCCGGGGGAGCTCTTTGCAGTACAGCTGGCAAGTATTCTGAGCTTTTGATAGTAGAGCGGGTTTCTGCAAGAAAAGTAGTGCTGTTTTAAATTGCTTTCTGGACTAATGCATTAAATCAAATGCAAGTGAAAGAAGATCGTCTAGCCTTATGACAGTGTAACTGTCCAGCTCCATTTTCAGAAGCTGTCAATAGAACTCCTATGTAAAACCACAGCCACTACTGCTTACTGGCTTCTAACCCTTAGACAAAGAGTATCTTTGCATGATACAACTGCACCATAAAAATCCATAGAAAGATTTCTATGGATAAGCTGCAAGCTGGAAAAGTGTTTTCTAAACTAAAAGTATATGAAAATTGATTTAAAAAAGGGGGGGAGGAACAGTAAGCCCCAGGGGGTCATAAGTGGCTCCTCAGATGCTGACTCATGTTTATGGGGTGCAACACAGATAATAGGTATTCACTTACCAGTTACTTCAAATTGCATTAATAACACTATACAGTAACAGACTGAGTAGGAAAACAGCAGTAATATAGAAAACTTTCAGTAACATAGTAAACTTTTTGCATGATCGGGCTCAGCGTCTGACAAAAGAAAAATCCAGCATAATTTCAAATTCTAGGTGTTCTCTACTAATTCAGCCTTTGACCAGTTTTCCTGATTAGTAAGATCTAAAAGGCTAGTCTGCTGCACAGTAACAGCAGCTGGTTTATTTAATTCAGTGGAAGGGAGGTGTGGTACCTGGAGCCTGTGTTGCAAGTACTGTGTTTCCAGGCTCTGCCGTCTGGCTAATAATGGGGGATGTGCACCACTAGGGAAAGCAGATGCAGCTTCCTGCTGCTGCCGAGATGCTTCCTCCTGCAGAGAGAAGAGGAACAAGTTTCATCCCCAGAAAAGGCTCTTCTACCTCAACCCTTTCTTTAAGGATTTCCCTTGAAAGAGGTTGCCATATGGCAATGAGAATACCATGAGCACTGCAGCATGTTCACATCAAGTGAGAGGTTCTCGTGAAAACATTACAACTTTGTGGTTGGCAGAACTGAAGTTTTCCAGCAGTCAGAAAGTAAGACCTGGAGCTTTAAGAATAGCAGGCTTCACCTGGAACATTAGGTGCTTACCGTGCCTGTGTACTTCTTACCGATTTTGGTCTTGGGGTTTAACAGAAACTTACTATGCCTGTTTGGTGTGACTACGCTAATTGGGCTAACTGTTATCACTCAGTTTTTGCACATCTTACAATTATACCAGACCAACTCCAACAGCGAAAAATGTTATTGGGCTCTGTTAAAGCTAAAACATCCTTCAGATAAAAAGCAATAAGAAAATGTTGGATTTGGAAAGCTAACAAGGCCATCTCATGACACCATGAAGATGGTAAAGGCTAGCATGCAAATGCCCATTCTCTATTTTGCAGAAGACAAAGGAAAAGAGGGAATTTTATGTGTACATTAGCTCTTCTCCAATCCCCAAACACCTTATCCTTTCCTTATCTGTCCCAAAGCATTACCCCCTGAAAGATGGAGCTGGATTTCTGGTTTAAGTACCTGTGGAGGACTATTAATGAGGTCCTGCAACTGCGTGGCAGTTGATGTCAGAGAAGGTTCTTCTTCTGATCCCATCTGTTCATACAGCAACTGGACTTTGTTCAGTTCCAAGATTCCTTTGGTTCGTGCCAGATTCTGGAGGTGCTGTCTAAATGCTACAATTCCTGGAGAAGAGTTGCAAAAACCCTTGTCAGAAAATCAGTTAATTTGTACCTGGTTAGCAGAGCGAATGGGAGATAAGCTGAGTAACAACCAAGTCACAAGGTGGCTTGGTGCTTCTGTGTATGGAGCACATTTGCTGCCATGTCTAGGTATAATGTGTCACGACAATGGTTATAATTACCTTGTGTGAGGGATGTGTCAGAAGCTCTGCGCCCCTCTCGGAAACTGACAGGAGAGCGGTTGTGGGTCTCTCGCTTTTGGGAGGTGAGTGCTTGCATGGCTGGATTGGCAGGTCTGAGACCGATGAAAGGTGGTATTCTGGGTGCTTGTTGGTTAGTTAGCACCATTTCTTTCAAGGAAGGGGTGTCTTCCAGGAATTTAATCTCTCTCTGAACAGATCCCATGTTATATTCTGAATCAATGCTGCCCAGAGATGAGTTTTCATCCAATGAGTAAACTTTCCCTGTGATAAAAACCAGAAGCCAGAATAAAAGGACAGTGCAGCAGCAAGTTAGCAAAGCAAAGGAAGTGCCACAGGCTCAAGCTATTCCTGCTAACAGTGACTCCTTAGAGGAACAAAAAAATCAAGTTTCATATAGTACACTTGCAGTACCAGAATGGGTATTTGCTACTGGGTTTTTACATTATTGCAGCAATAAGACACTATGGAAATTATATTCATTGGCTTGTCTGGAGAGTGTTCAGTGCTGGTTGGTTTACTGTTTGTTTTGGGGTGGGGTTTTTTCTGTTTGTTTTTTGTGGGTTTTTTTTCTTTTTTCTTTCCATAGATAATCCTGACAAGAGTGTAGCCTGAGCTGAAAGGCTCGGTCATCTTGCTGGTTTTGGAATACCTGAGAATCCAGAGGTTTTTGTTTCCCCACTGTCCTCCTCTGCCAGTGGCAGGTGTAGGGGATGGATGATTTGGGGACATTTTTGGGAAAAAGAACAAGCCAACTTGCCAGACTTTACCAGTTGCTGCTGGGGTTGTACATGACTGTAGCCTGCTGCTTCGGTTTTATCCTGTCTGTACAGCAGGTTTTGGGGTGTTTTGTGGTTTGGTGTGTTTTGTTTTTTTTTTTTCCCACTTTGGCCTTTATAGCAAATGCTACGTATCAAAACCAAGAAACTGTCTTGTGCTTGTCGCTCTTAAAACATATTGTTTTTCATGCTGGGCTTATTAGATTGAGTACTGAGAGCAGGAAATGAGCTTTGAGTTGTCCACACTAACTTCTGTACCTGTGCCTGGCATCATCACCAGCTGATTGGTAACTTCTGCCAGAGTGTGCCGTCGCTTCCCACAGCGAGCTGCTTGGAGGGCTGCAAATGCCTGCGCAGGGTCATCTTCTGACTCTCCTTCTGTCTCTATTCCTTCATCAATAGAAGTTTCCATCATGCTGGTAGGCAGCGATTGGCATCCTTTCCTACTCACCATGGGAGGTACAGGATCTAGCAGGCAGCCATTTACCTACATGGCACAAGAAGATGGACAGCTTTCAATTATGTGCACAGACCATCACCCCAAAGTGCAAGAAATCTCTGCCTGTCACATAGACTGAAGGGAGCCTGGAGATTTAAAATGGGTGAACCTCCCTATAATCTAATCCCTATAATTCGTTAAGAATTGTATGTGACAAATCCTTCCAGGTAGGATCACCACTGACATTCTCTTAGTACTCAACTCCCTAAATACTCTTATTTCCACAGTACTATGTTCTCCAGAGCTGCTTTTTTGTAAAGGGTTATTAAAAACCTTTGCCAGCTAGTCACAAATATAAAATATTTATGGAATGTACAATATTATTGTTTCCCCTTACTATACCTACCATGCTCATTTATCATGTTTAGATAAGCACTATGAAAAAAGAGCCTTGTATTTAATTCTGCAGTATTCTTGCAGAGATGTGTTCAAGAATAATATAAATGCACCCTTTCCAGCGGAACTCCATTTGATTCATGGTGCTTTGAATCCTGCAATTTTACATGGTCTCCAGTGAAGATTTTCCAGGCATTCCTAGTTACAGAAATGGCCTAGCTGAGAATTGCTATAACTTATCTGAGATGCTGCAGTTCAAATAGTTTTTGACAGTCAGAAGGTCCTGTTGGCTATTTACCATTCAACAAGAAATTAACAAAAATGTAACTCTTTTGGCTGGCTTATTATGAAATTGGCAGAGATAGGGAATTTTAAGTGCACAGTATTTTAATTGCTTTAGCTGGCAATGGAAGCTTATGATTAAGGTTCAGTTTTACCTTCCTCTTCTTATTTGTCTGAGTCTTTGGATGAGTAGCTGAGTAGGTCGCTCTAGACACTCAGCAGTGAATCCTTTGTATGAGAAGCTATACCTGTGGAGTCCTCAAGGCTCTTAAAAATATATTTAAAAAGAAAAAAACCCCTGTTTTTGTAGGTCGATTTTTTACAAATGACAGTGTGGTAAGACTGGAATGTAAGCGAAGAACACAAGAGCCAGATTAGTGATCAAAAAAGATACAGCTGTTGAAATGTATATGCAAGAGAGAAGTAAAAAGAGAATCTGGAATACATTGAACTCTGATGCTCAGAGAATACTTAAATTTAGGGAAACAGGCACAATGTATTTTGTCCAGCTAGAACAAGAAATGTACAAATCATGTGTTTCGATACTAAAAGTCTTTGTATTTGACTTGCTGTCTATGCTGAGTGGTTATCCAGGAATGAGAACTTGCTGGAGACCAGAGTTTTGGAGACGGCATATGCTTAAGGCTACCTGCAAGTGTCAAGACAGGGGATGCATACTAAGGTCAATGAAGTGACATTAATTTGGATTAGCAAATGCTCTAGCCCTGACTCCACAGTGCTTTATGCTAGGATGGTGAACTCTACCCTGTCAGAAGGAACTGATCTTCAATTAATTATTGAAGAGCTACAGCTACTACCACTAGCTGTGCTTCTACTAGGCAGTAATTAAAAAGGCAACAATGTTTCTCAGCCTTAATGATTTTTGATGAAACAGTAGGGTGATATTAAGCTGTACCTTTGGCGTCTCAACTCTTTCTTCCTCCATAAATGCCGTCTCTCCCTGGCAGCTGGATGGAGGGAATGAAAAGGCTTCTGCTCCTGAAGCTGAGGGAAGACCTGGAGACTGCAACAACCTTGTGTTTTGTGAATGCAAGTTAACTGAGGGTACCACAGCTTGCGCCTAAAAAAGATTTTAAGAACTCTAAAGCCAGAACAATTTTAGGTATAAAACAACATACAAAGTCATAAATTAAAAATAAACATACCTAGCCCACTTCCAAAGCAGGAGAAGTATAAGGTTTATTTCCTCATTCTTGATCAATTACATTCCGAGTCTTTAGACGTTAAAAAAGCACACCCACCCCGCCCCTGCCCAACACACACCAAACCCCAAATATCACACTAAGGTAGCTACTTCTTGAAGCTGAGTACTTACTCGCGGTAAAGACAACGTTTGGGACCCTTTGGTGCCCTCTGACTTTTGACATGCTAGAATTCCTTTTTTACATTCAGTACACAACCCTGTAATGTTACCGTGAGGCACATGGCTAGTTTCAGTGTCTTTTCCCATGCTTTTTCCTACAGGAATCAGTGCTGTTAGAAAGAATGCAGCAGGAAGCAACCATGGCACAATTAGGAAAACTGGTTTTTTCACTCTTTTTTGACCTTAATTTCCTGAAGTGCAGTATCCACACAAGTTGCTTCTCCAAAAGGAAACAACCAGCCTTACAGGGGAGCCTGTGGTGCCCCCATGTGTGAAAACAAATTCTCTTGTTACTCAGGATAACTGCAATCTTGCTTGGTCCTGATGAAAAAGTGGTAATATGGCTACAAAACACAGGAATTTAGTACAATAAGGAACTATCTTCTAGAAGGCTTCTTCTTCCTCCTTGTTCATCTGTTTCCACCTGCTTTTAATACATCTTATAATTAATAAACAGCTTTTAAATACTGTGTCTATCATTAGAACTAGTAGCTAAGAAAATAGTTGGTTTTAATCTTTCTCAGCCATATTGTTCGTGGACTTGGATTTTCATAGCTGAAGTGATTTGGCTTTCATTTCAACAGAATCCAAAACCAAAGAGTGTCTTGCTGCCTCAAGTTAAAAAGGAGCAGCATGGTTGTGATTTCTCCTGGAAGTGGAGTCTGGGCACTCGTTCTATACAGCAGCAATACAGTAGCTAGGAGGCTGTGAACTTCAGAGAATATTTACTTGAGACCACAATAAATCTGAGTCATCTTAGGCCAAGTCTTTCATGTTTCCAGTTATGCATTAATAGAAATCAAAAGCTGTACAATGTCTGTGTATCTTACTGAAACAAAAGAACATGTAAAAAAAAATCTGAGAAATACTGGAATAAGACATGATAAACTGTACATGACCTTTCTTTCTGAGGAAAATTACTGGGGAAGCAGCAGACTGAATAGCCTTAGAGCCTGTGCTGAATCAGTCAGTACAATTAGAGAGGATACTAAGCGGACAGCCTTCTGCAATGGAAGGGCTGACACCAGATGCAAGGAGCACCCACAATTGCTCTTGATAAAATACACAACATGCTTAATACTTAAATCAATTAGTCAGTCATCACACTGGCTCTATGCATACAGAGGTTTTGCAGCTGTTTCCCATTTAACAGGACTCTTGCTGGGTCACTGGAGGAAAAAGTGGTGCAAATCTTAAAAGAAATTACATTATTTAGGGACAAACCTCCAAGTCTTGAGCCACCAAGAGTCTCATGACAATACTATTTTTATCAGGTACTTAAGATATCACAATGAATTGGCATCATAACATGATAGGTTGATCCTAATTTGGTTTTTTTTTTTTTGGTACCTCTTTACTATTCTCTGCCATGCTTCATTTAATGGGAGCCAGAAAGTGTATCTAGAGAGCAGCAGGGGAGAAAGTAATTTTATTTTCAACAGGTCCCTTTAGAGTGCCTGTGTTTATAACACTAAGTAGAGCCTGCATCCTTTTAGCCCCCATGCTAGCACAGCTCTCCATAAATTCAACAGCTCATTTGTCAATCACATTAAAGACACTCCAAGTGTTGCACAGTCTCCAGAAATGGTATTTCTAACATTTTAACCCATGACTTCCCAGCAAAAGGTTTGAAATTCTCAAAAATGCAAGTGCTCCAATTAGAAGCACAAGCACAGTACTTTCCCTTTAACTGAGAAATAAACTGCGAGTTAAGGTTAGACCACACAGAGACCCATTAAAGCCAAAACCCTTGTTTGCATTTTGGGCTTCAGAATGCATTCAACTTCCCTTTCTCATTCAAAACTTATCCAGTCCCCTCCAAACTTTTTTTTTTTTCCAAGAGTGGTGAGGAGGCAGCAGGAACAGTTGTAGGAGGCATGCCAGACAACTGATTTGTCATCACACAGTTCTGACAAATCGAAAAAAGTCTTTCCAAAATGATGGTGCAAGTCTATATACTATAGAAATCAGAAAATAGGAATGGATTCTAAGTGAATCTATATAGAAACACCATTTTGAAAGAGAAGAATGTCTTGCACCTTAAGACCACCTCTGCTAGGAACGGGACCTTACCTTGGCTACTGTCTGCTCAGCAATGGTACTTGGCCGGCGCTGACGAGCATCGAGTCTCTGTTCCACAGGGAAGCTACTCCGATGTGATTTGAGTCTTTCCACTAACAAGTAATAGATGGCAGCAAAGTGGTTATAACTCTTGTTCTGCAGAGACTGAAAAAGAGAAGCACAAAAGTGTGGGCGCAGCCAAATATGCATTATCTTTTATGTTCCACAAGGCCAGGAATAAAAAAGAATTGCCATAGGGGGAGGGAATATTTAAGAGGCAGTAGGGTAGGCAATTGTTGTTCTGAACTGAGGAAGTTTCAAACCAGAGTGCAAGGCAAAGAAAAGCATCAATCTAGCTAACAAACAAATCTCTAGAAGTGACCAATTGTAAGCAGCAGCAAGTATCAGCATTGTAACAGGCAGCCCTATTGGCCTACTTTTTTTTTTTTTTTTTAAACACAGTGCACACTATATTTCTATGCATCCTCTAGCTTAAAGCAAGTGTAACATCGAACTGTTTGAAAAGTGTACTTGTTTAATTTAAACAGTCAATACAGTTAAAGAACAGTCCTGGGAGATATGACCAGAATGCATTATTCTTTTCCATGTGTTCTAATTTGGATTCTTGACACAGAGAAGTATCCTTTCTCTCACAGTGCTGCCTTTTCATTGATGTATTTTCCTCTATGGGCAAAGGATGCCTTGGACAGGAGTGTGTGGCTGGCACATGGGTGAAGTTGTCCTACTGCACAATGTTTTTGTCTGCAGTCTGTGTAACAGACACCTTATCTCCACTAGGGATGATCTTTAGGAAGCTTTCTGGAGGGATGTCTCTCCTCTTCCTGATCAGTCTGCTGGCACAAGCCGAGACATCAGTAGGACAGGGAGGCAGCAGCACAGCATGTTTAAATGCTTGCCCTTGCTAGGGTGGGACCAGTTAAAATAAACCACCAGTTTTGATTTTTTTCCCCCTAACTGTTGAAATAAAGGATGCTACAACTAACTTGAGTAATAAGTTTTAGTTGTAAAAACAAAACAGGAGACCTTCCCCCCAGAGACAAATAAAAATATGAATCTGTTTTACCTCAATAGTTTTCTGTTGGTCTATTCCAAGGCTGTGCATTAGCCGTAAGACTTGCTCATTGTACTCTCCAAGGGAAGGCTCATTCTCCTCTCCTGGTGGATAAAGAATAGGTCGCTGTGCAGGAACTTCTATAAGCATCCACTTGTGCTCCTTAATCTGCGCAATAGTTAACCGTTTGGATGGGTCTAGGACCAACATTCTTCTAATCAGATGTTCACACTCTGTTGGGGGAAAAAAATTTCCAGCTTGCTAAGTGGTACTTGCATATATTCACCTGAGACCTACCAATACAGAGAATGACAACAGGAAACTGCCTCAACTTCGACCTAACTTCTGTGCTAAATACATTTCCTGAAGACTAAAACAATCTCTCTAAACAAAACTAAAAGTCACATTAAGAAGGACAAAAGCCCAACTTCTCTAAACGCATGGTATGGCTAACAGCGCCATTCCTTCCCCACAGCTCCCCCATGACAGTAATAGCAATATTTAATACCTCTTTGAAGCTGCTATTCTAAGTACAGGGCTAACATTAACTGATAAAGCTTCTTTGAAATGTGGTGGGCAGTAATTAGCATCCTTCTCCAGCAGAGTTTGAAATAGCTTGTCCAGGCTCATGAAACAAGGGAATGGCAAAACTAGGCTTAGTGTCTTTTTTTTTTTCCCCACCCTCGTGGTCACAAAAAACAACGGTAAAAATAACATCTCTGTGGCTGTGAATAGTAGCCAATGGGTCTGCAGGTTTACATGTTTTAATTCCAAGACCAAAGCACAATCAGTAGCTTTAGGTGCAAGAATAATTCTGAACACACCAAACCATTGCTGCTTTCTGACTACTACACGCTGGACAGCACTAAAACCATCATATTCTTCTTCAGATCTCAGTTGTTTTTTGGAAGATTAGGGCAGAAGAGATGAATGTGCAGTTTGTATATTATAGGAAGTCAACATAAGTTCCTTTAAGGGAGCTGATCAATCTGCTATGCATTTCTGTCTGACCGTGATAGGGCTACAGTACAGTTGTTATGAGTCAGTCCATTCAGGTAGCTATGACAAATAGTTTAGCGAGATATTTCTGGCTATTTATTCCTGTTCATCTCACTTGTTGTCACAGTTTTGCTAAGAGGCACATGCTTCCCCACTCCCTGCATCACCATGTGATCAGCAAGGGGAGCAGCAGGCAGCCTGTGAGATAGCTGATCTACAGCAGTCACAGCAACGATCTCAGCTCACGCAAACGAACCTGGATCTAGCTCACGTACCTACGTCAGCAAAGTCACAGAAACAAAATACAGCCACAGAGCATGCCCAGGAAGCTGAGGGGTTGCCGTGGTGCCTAAATGGCATTGCTAAAAGCAACCAAGTCCACTATAGCTGTAGAGGTTATTCTAGAATTTACTCCAGGTTTACCACAGCAAGAGCATAGGAGAACACATTGTTACCTTCTGACATAAAATAAGGGATCCTGAACCTTCCTTCAAGAACTCGTTGCCTCAGTATGGGGAGCGTTGGTCCATCAAAAGGTAATGCTCCACAGACCAACACATAAAGGACTACACCCATGCTCTGTAAGCAAGAGAATATTAATTTCATTTTTCAAGCTATAAGCAGAGTCTCTGAGGTTGGCTAGCCAAATCCTGTCACAGAAAAAAACAGAATTATGTTCTGCAGAAACAGGAAATTTATACAGAAAAGAGTTAGATTTTTTGAAGATCCCTAAACATTAAGAACACTCATCTAACCCAAAATGGCTAGGCTTGCAGTACCTTGTGCTGATAAGCAGGTAATCTGAAGTGTAATGGGTTAAAGACTCTGGCCTGAAAAGTGAGCCCCAACTTCAAGTGAGAATTAGAGATACCTTTTATTAATCTCAATGTTGTTCAAACAGAAACAAACCTCAAACAGCAGCTGCTCCAAATAAGAAACTGTAACCTTTTACATTTACCAATTTGCAAAAGCCTGGTTAAGAGGCACACTGGTAACTTCAGGAACAGTCAGCTTCAGGGGAACACCAACTAATAATTCTGCACTGCTGTGTGCAGCGCTGAGCATGAAGCATTATTTAATATGAGCAAAAGGAGACAATCTGGGCAAGACTTCTCCTCCGACTGCCAGACTCATTTTTGAAAGTATGCAAGTTAATTGGCATTGCAAGTGGAAATAGTCTTGCAGTATATGGCAAAAAAATATAATGCCACCCTAGAGGAAATAACCACACCAGACCCTCATGCCAATCAGTTGGCATAGATAGCCACAGCACGGGATTTCTTAAGGGGAAAAAGCAGGCATTCAACATTCACCTGAAAACTTTGTATATATACCAAGATTTTAAAATGAAATATATATTTTAAAAAGTCACCGTCTTCCTTCCTTAACCTGCCAAAAACTGATCTGTGGATTGTTGCATTCCTCTTGCAAGCTTAGCACTTTCAGATGACCTGTTCTGTGACTGCATGTTGCAAAGAGATCCAGAATCCTTGACTCCTCTCAGAAGATAAGTGAAGATGATTTTATCTTAAATATAGACACACATGTGCTTCTCTTTGCGGGCAGACAAGATTTTGTTAACGATTTAGGATCCTATATATTTAAAGAATATTTACCAAAGTTCAGAGATTCACTTCTGACATTCAGACAGCGCCTGTGCTAATTAAAAAAAAAAATCTAGCTACCTACATATATTTGTATACGTATATAGAGAGATACATGCATACACACAAATGTATGTATCTAAAATAAGTTTTTATTTGTTAATGCTATTAGAGTCATTTAAATTAGATTAGCAGCTGAAAGGTGACTTTCCATGAACTACCCTGTTTGTGTAACAGGTTCTGACTAAAATGTCAGTGCCCGTCTTGTTATGCTATATGCAATATAATCCCTGCAAACCTGATGCCAGCATAGAGACTGCCAAATTGTACTGTCTCTGGTTGCTTTACGATATGAATCCATCATTGTAAGTATGAGAATACTAAAATTAAAAAACAAACAAAAAAACCCCAAAACAAAACCAAATTAACAATGAAAAACAGTCTCTGACAATGCATGGAGGGTACACGACTTCTTCAGTTAATTTTAGTCCCTTTTCCATTGCATAAGAATGTGGGTTGCACTCTCTATCCTCTTCCATTAGAGTAGTACACATGGAGACACATCGATTCAATAACATGCAGCTGCCTGCAGCAGAAATGTCTGTGGCATAGATGTGCTAGTTTCCAGCTCAAAGAGCAAAGCAGTCATCATCTCTCCCGTGTTTCAGTGGCTCAGAATCCCTTTAACCTCATAAAGAACTTACAGCCTTACAAGTTCAATTTCCACTTAACACAGAAGATGCTAAATGCACTGAAAAAAGCAAAGTTCACACATTCAGACAGGAGAGTTTTTGAAGGAGCTACAGTTTTTCCTCTAGTGGGCTAACATACACCTACGGTGTACATTTAATAGCCACCTATACCAACAGTTACCAATAGGTAACTTCAATTCCATTCAATGTTAAGAGGCATTTTATGACACTCAGGAAATAAAGCTGAAGAGGAACAGCTTGTCTGCAGCTTAAGAAAAATCAAAGATGATTCCTTTGTTTCATCCATTCGTTGATTGGATGAATTGGATGAATAACCATACCCAGATATCCAGCTGGGGTCCCTCGTATTGCTGTCCTTCAAAGACTTCTGGGGCTGCATATGGTGGGCTTCCACACCATGTCGTCAGAGGCTCACCACTCTTATAGAAATTTCCAAATCCAAAATCTGTTGGGAAATGAGGGGGAAAGAAGTTCTCAACGAGAGAGATCTGGTAACAGGGACAAATATTATTTGGATTTAAGACTTTCAGGCAAACTTCAGTTCACTCACTGGTCAGCTGGATCTCCAAAGGAAATACCGAATGGAGCAGTGGCAAGTGACATGCAAAGACTGTTAACCACAGCAACATTGTTTATGTTTGTCACTGGTCTGCTCCTGTATGAACAATGATTTAACCGAGACTTTTTCCACACCGGAGCGATCTATGCAGTAGAAGGTTACAGAAGGTGTTTCTTGTCTTAAGGTGATAATGCTTTTACCCTGGTAGCTTACCCGGCTCCTGCAGAGTAATGCTGCATGCTGGTGTGACTCGAGGAATCCCAGGAAAGTCAACAGTGTTGATAAACAGTAATCAGGCTGTTGATTTAGTACTATCAAGCGCCAAATACCTCAGAGGTATGTTAATACAATGTGGCACCAACCAGCAGATAGCAAAACTGATAAACACTGTGGTTAGCAGGCAGGCACTGCCCCTACCACTTCATTTAGTTCTATTTGCATACGCTGTGTTACTTAGAGGAAAGAGCCTGGCTCTCTGGTCATACATCACAAACAATAAAACCACAAGAGAATCCTCAGAATCAAAGCAATACAGAGATATTAAACAAAAACTTAGACCAGTTCTCAGGGGTATTCTTCAGTAGAAGTTGGTAGAAACTTGGACTGGCAATTCCTCTAAAAACAAAAAGTCTTCAAAGATTCAGGTCCTTAACACTCCATGAATAAGTTCTGCTTATCGTAATTCAATCTATGAAGCTCTTCAGTGTTACCTACAGGTGTAGGATTCATCCTTTTCACTTCACATCTCAAACTAACCATCCCTATTATTTGCATTCACACAGATCAGGAATAGATACAACTCTTATATCCTTGCAGTTTTACCTTTTTTTCTTCCTTCCCAAAATGCTTTTCTTCTGAACAAGTAAATAACTGTTCTAGGAAAGCTGATTTGGTCATTAAATAGCCTGGTCATCCTCCCCTTCAAGACTAGAACTACAGGGCTTATCTGACATCAAATCTGCTGAAGTGATCCTAGTGACAAATAAGGAGCTGCAGGCCATGGCTTCTGTTTGGAAGAAACAATTCGTGAGAATCTACTGAAGAAAGATGAACAATCTTCAGACTTTAGCATTAACTGCTTGGTAAAGGGGCTTTGGGGCATAAATAACTTCAAAACTGTTATATTTCATGATTTATCTTAACAGATTTGATTTAGAATCATCTTCTAGGGCATAGTAATATTTGGTGGATTGATTACTTTAAAAATCTAACTAGAAATTTGAGTACTTTTAAAAATATAAACTCTCGTTCAAATACAAATAATTGAGTTTGCTGGAGACAGTGATTGATTAAATCAGATCTACAATCACTCTGGCTCCTTAGCGATTTATGTATCTGTGTGCTGACTGCTAATGATAAGGTGTAATTTTTGTGATGACACATTATACTCTTATCTCTCATCTAGTTTTGCATTGTCAGCAATCAGACTGGAAACTGAAAAGGCAAATATTTAAGCTTCATTCTAGACTTTTAACCCAATGTCCCTACATTAATATTGTATTACAGATAATGAACATACTTTGTTACAAGAGAACATCTTATACTACTGTAAATATCTGGCAGAGGTGGAACTCTCAAGAGGTTAAATCTCCAGCATCAGTCCATGGTCAGTGTATTAGCTCAAAGGCAGAAAATCAGTCTCACAGCGGTGAACTTTTGGGACTTGTCCATCATCAAAGAGGAGCCCCACTGCCTATCAGTAAGAAGGCTACAATGCCAGAAAGACTATTTGAAGGTCAGACCACACGCGAGATCCGTAACAGCGTCGTGCTGCGCAAGCACACAGAATGCCTGACTGTTGCATGAACAGTTACGCAATGGCATCCTGGCACGTCACCGTACTCTGGAGGTGCACACGGCCAAGGTCAGCTCAGATTCCAGATCTACATAGGAAACACCAAATATAACATTCGTGCTATCCTTCCTTTTACACCCTCCTTCACTTCTGAAACAACTGCAACTTCAGCTATAACAACAGATGGGGAAACAACAAAATCTTCTACCAAAAAATCCCCCAGTCACTGTATGTCACCTGCCTTTTTCCTATCACAGCTAGACTTCCCTTGTGATTGTTTTTATTCTCTTTGAGGACTCTTTTCTTCATACATAATTGGCTTGGCAACCTTGACAATACTTCAGGAGACATGAAGCAACTTCTTCTCTCGGAAGCATTTTGCCATCTGTGTAGGTGTCATGAAATCTAATCTTTCCTTTCACTTATCTTGAATTTGTCAGATTTTCAACATCCTCTTAGTACTGCAGATAAATATCAATCTTTATCTCTGAACTGCAGCTCCTACTCAGGTGCCACCCTCATAAATCTTTATTATCAGATTCACAAGTACACATACATATATTTGTAAGCACAGCTATAGAAATACACAAGATTTCAATTCCTAAGAGAGTGAAACTCTTTGCCTATCCAGACTGGATTTAAATTAGCTATCTGGTGAATGTGAACATGTGGAAGCCACTTCAAAACAAAATACAAACAAATCTGAACAGCAAAACCCAGACCAGAGTCTTTAAGTATGACTGATCAATATAAGAGAAGCTTCAGGTTGATGTTACAATTAGGATTTGGGTTTGTTTTTTTTTTTTTTACTATTATCTTTACATGCTTAATTTCATAACCCATAATAGCTCTATTTATGGTTACCAAAAGTAGCTCAAGAGCAAGAGCATCTTAGAACTGAATGGCATGATCCTTGCAAGGCTGTTACCTTTGCTCTCTATCTGAGCAACAGAATTACAGGATTTACAGTGTCGAGACAGTGCTTGACGGGGTGGAACAGCAGCAATTGGCTTGCATCCGACAGTCTTGTGACAGCACAGACAATTAAGTTTTGTTAGGCAAATCCATGAATGAAAGGTCTATAAATTGATAGGAGGAGTAGCAGCCAAGGATGCACTCTGTATAAGCACTAATACAACAATACTGGCTGCTGGGGTTTGGGGGTAGGGACAAGCACAAGGGGAATAGGTGGCAGAAAACAGCCAGCCTGGTATACTCTCGCTGTCACTGCTCGAGGGATCTGACTCCTGAGTCTGTGTGCCTTCTCTAGGAGTATGTGTCTTATAAACCTGGAAAATGGTTCCTTCATTCTGTCTTTCATCTGCAGTTCTAAAACTTCAATTTCTTCCCTTTTTCAGGGGCAAGGAACACCAGTATCCTTCAGTTATTAATTTCTGATGAAAAAATAGCATGCACAAAAGACAGACAGAGCGTAGTAAGAGCTACATACCTACTAATCCATAATGGACTTTTTCATGTGACATAGGACTTAAAACCAGTGTTGCATATTTCAGCAATTGGCTCTTCTCTTTGGAAATCGAATTATATTAAATTGTTGGACAAAATAATTACCCATGCAGTGAGATCAGCATTATTTGTTAGGGTATGTAAAATACTATGATTACCTCTTTTTGTTTCTGTTATGTTTCCTGCACTTGTGCCTTCAAATGATGATAAACCATTTCTTAAAAACTCAAGAATTAATAGCATCCATGAAACAATTTCAAATAAAAAGTTCAGGATTGAGATAGCATACTGGATGCTTGTTCCATTGGACTCCCTCAATTTTTAATGATTGCACTGTCAGTTTAGCTGTCCCTCTTTTTTCAGTGTTAGAATGGCCAGGATTCAATTAAGTACGAAACAATCAGTAGCCTCTCATTCTCTCTCTTCTGCCCTCCACCTTGTTCCTACTTTGCAATTGCTGATCTGCCATAATCATTCTGGATCAAAGGCAATACTTTTTAACCTAAGAACACTGTTAAGATTTCTCATTCTAGAGAAACAGATTTTAAGAACATTACTGATGTTTAAGGGAAAAATGTGCCAGCCCTCAAAAAAAAAAAAAATTACAGCCACAGAATTCTAAAAGGACTGAAATTGGACTCGTTACCAGAGGACTGAGATTATATAATGGAGTGATCTTTATCTTCTTAACATTTGCCTGAATCTGCACGTTAAAAAAAATACGATCATTTGCAGCATTGTGTTCAGTTGAATAAACTCTGTGTTTGTGCAATCTGCAAATATTGGCTCTCAACATTTGCAGTATTTTGTTTCTCAATCTCATTACCCCCTTTAGAATAATCGTGAATTTAGAAGGTATAATTTTTTGAACATACATCATTTAAATGGAATCTGTTTTCCCGTTAAAAATGGAAACAGACTAAGATTTCAGACCCGTTTGCAATTTGAGAAATGGAAGCTCCGTGCCAGAGCCACTGCAACTTCTGCTGTGCATCTAGCAATATGAGGTAGTCTCTAATTTGTACCTCTAAAAATCCTTTAGGAGGGATACTAGCTTCAGAGCTGTAATTAATCCATTCTTGTAAAACTACTTGCAGAATTCAATCTGACTGGCTTCAGAGAGCCACATGGATCTTTTGTTGTAATAGTAATATGAGCAAAGGAGATAACTGGGAGAGAGGTACTGATAAAGGAAAGGTATGAGTGCGTTAGAAACAAACCTGACCCACTTCATGAACTGAATGCTGATCAGCCAGTTCTGACGTCAACGCATATTTTACTGTCCACCAGCAAGACAAACCAGCACTACAACCTACTTCAGAATAACAGTCTCTCCTACCTGATCTGGTTCAAACACAGTAGCTTTACCATCAAGATGGCATGATTTCTGCAGACATCTATAAGGCATCTTAATCTGGCAGTTTTGTGGGGCTGGAAGTATACAGAGAGAAGCTCACTATTCCATCCTCAATTCAAAGCTGTATTTAACTTTCATAAATGCACAGATGTTTAACTGTACAGACAACAAGCAAGTTTTATTTGATGACAGCATAGCATATCAGCGATCAGTAACTGAAATCCAGTCCCTACGTTGCTTCAAAAAACAGCAAAATGTAAAGTGTACGCGAACAATCCAGCTATCTACAGGCAACAACTTGGAGAAGAACAAAGAAGGTTTACCTTGCTAGTGCTAAAAACAAATTTGATGTCAAACCTGATGGAAACTGCCTGGTACGGCGTTCTTCAGCTGCAACCTTCTCAGTGGCCATCTTATCCGATTAATACCTTCTTTTATGTTACTTATGCTAAAATTTAAGTTTGAAGATTTTGCTCCCAACTACCTAGTATCTTCAAGAAAATAACAGTCTATCAAAGCTGTCACCTTAAGATCTTTATGCATCCTCTGTTTCTTGTCCAGTTACTAAGACAGAAAAGAAAGATCCTTTGAGTTCTATCCTCTTCCTTTCAGAGCAATATTAACCCAAAAACATTTCATTTCAGTCCAGCCTTCTTGTTTAAGCATAAAAGGTGTCAGTCTCATCAGCTCACAGTTTGAATATTAGGTTATTCTCCTGGTAGCTGAAATACAGAAGTAATTTTGTGCACGCTTCTGCATTTGACTAGAAAATGTTGTATTCTTAAAGAATAAAAGCTTCAGTAAAAGTCTTAGAAGCATCAGAATGAACCAAGAGGTCCAGTGGAAGTTAGGAAGAGCCTGGAATGGCCGTGAGTATCTATGTGGATTTCACAGCTGCTTGGAGTGATCAGCAAGGGACAGCCTCACATATAGTGCTGGGGCCCAATGCAAACACTGACACTGCAGAGCTTTCTATCAAAATAATTAATCAGTTACTGTGTTGTTTTTCAATTGTTATATTGAATTTGAGAGTAATTCTAGCTATCAGAGTTGGGATCCTGGCTGCCCTTTGTTTTTCCACAGTTTGTTAAGTGAACCATGAAGAATACGAACCACTGGAAGAGACTGTTCTCAGGGATCTGCACAGCACCAGGTAACACCAAAATCACAGATAAACCATTCTGTGGAATTCATCGTCTGTGTCCTTTACAGAGAAAAATAAAACCACTGACTCAGCACAAACCACTACAAAGTTTCTAGTGGTCATAACTTTCCTCCAGCTACTTTATCCCCAAAGCTGGACATGGGAATTGCTATCCATCTGATAAAGCTTGACAAAGATCCATGACAGAATCAGACCATACGAATCGCCCCCAGTTAATGGGATCATTTACATACAGACCACCTGTAATTAACTTTCTGTAGTACAGAGGTAGAGCACAAGAGCATCTAAAAGGAGGAAAGAGACAGCAGCAGCTGATGGAATCTAGTAACTACCATTTTCAATGCTTTTACTTGAGTCCCTGGAGAAGCTGTGCATTGAAATTCCCTGTGACAGAAGAGCTCACGTCTCTAACCTTTCTTCAGCTAACAGGTCTCTCGAGATGCCTTTGAAGCAGCGTTTTTGTGAGCCCGTGTCATGCTTGCACTGCAGCGTTCAGGGAGGCAGGGAACTTGCATCCCCGCAGCGCTAAGGACATCCATGAATGGAATACCTTTGAATACAGCCCTGCTCCAGCACAGTAAAAGCCCCTGGGGAATTCAGAAAAACTATACCAGGCTGATCGTGACAAGCTACAGTGCAGAACACTGATGTGGAGGAAAAGAAATTAGAAGGGATAGAATGTGGTGGTGAAAATGGGGAGAAGAGCAGGGAGGAAAGAAAGCATAGATGAACGAAAATTCCCTTATATTTAGTTCAGTTACTCCAAGTAAGTGAGGTGAGTGACTTGCAGCCCTTAGACACAGTATTTACTGAAGCCATACGTTGTCCTGGCGAATACAGCTGTGTGTCAGCCATAAAGCTCCAGGTGCTATGCTTGCCAGTAGGTGCTAGAAATAAATGCAAGTCTGAGATCAAAAATGAGAAAAGTAAAAACACTCTACAAATGGTAGTGCTGATGAACTCACTAGGTTAAAGCTCAAAGTACCAAAACCCTTTCACTGTCAAGTTCACAGCCTCAGTACCAACAGCTGTGAGCAGTGTGGGTGGCCCTATTAGTTTTCAGAATTTTGAGACATCACCACCAATTCCATCTCAGTGTTATTATATTTGGGCCATTTCATTATCAAGTCCAGACACCATCTCCATCCCAAAATGTTCCTTTAGCTTTCTTCAGGTATCAAATGCCTTAAATAAGAACTTATACCAGAACTGCATCTTCCTCCTGCAACAACTGCAAGCCCCTTCTACTTCATCTGATGGTAGCTTTTCATATTTTTACAGTTTAACATCAATATGAAGGCCCACAATAAAGAAAAATAAAAGATAACTATAAACAGGTTAATATCAAATGAAATGAAAAAGAGGCTACTAGAAAGACTCTGCTATTAATTTATACAAAGTGTTAAATAACAATTTTTACATCTTCCATAAACCTGCTGTATAATTCCCACTCTGAGATTCTAAAAGAGCCACAAAATACAGAGAGAATTCCAAAGAGCAGATGAATAGGCTTCTCTCTCTAGCTTCAGAGGATCTTTTTTCCATACTCTTCCTTCTGCCAAAAAACCCACCTTACATTCAGGTTTAATAACAAGCACTAGCCTAATACTCTACAGAAATCATGGTTCTGGAACTCGCAAAACTTTATTTTCCTATTCCTGAGTTTTAATTTATCCGTTACTTAACCTTTCTGTAAACTCTTAAACCATGTGAAAAAGATGCTAGAGGTGGAAAGCTAGTGGTAAAAGAATGAAGAAATGAATGTTTTAAATGTACAAACAAAACCAAAGGTCAATACAAAAGCAACAAACATATCCAGGATAAGGGAAAGCTACTCCACTAATACATACGTTGATAAGAAATCCTTCTTCGTCCATCAGCAAAATCCCATTTCATAGGCAAAGATAACCTGCTTTTTTATTTTTTTTAATAGCAATGATTATGGGTTCCTTTTCTCTAAATTTAAAGAGGATAAAATAGTTTTCATCTCAAAGGTGAGTGCTCCTTTTTAAAAGATTGTATAGATTTCCTGCTCTGATAAAAATGACTTGAAAGGATTTAAAAGATTTTTCCCAAGGGTGAAGTTAATCCCCAGAATTAATTGCCTAGTCTTCCCAGTGTTTGCTGTAGTGTTGCAGAGAAAGGGATGAATCTTCATGACACAGATACTAACCAGTTAAACAGGTGTTAACTTTTCCTTTAAAATCTTTAAGGACACTGCCTTCATACTCCATAGACAAAAAGGAGCGTTCTTTTAGAGAGCAGCTGGTGCATTAGAGACTTTTATCCTTACAGAAAGCATTAGAGATCAAGATAGATTTTCAGTTCATCCATTTCAGAAATGGCAGAGAAGAAATTCATGGGTAAAATAATACAGCAACGATCTACAACTCAGAAATGCTTTATCACTTTACCTATCTCAGCCTAATTGGCTGTCTATTCAGAACTAGCAAACTTAATCCTATATAAACCACTTCTTACAGCAGTTAGCCTTCCTTTCCTGCTCCCAGATTATTGATGACTGAAGTTCAACAGCCCTCCAAATCAAGATGTTATCTAACCTTCTCATTTCAAGTGCCACTGGGCTAAAGTCAGTATAGAAGGATTCATGGACTTGTAAAGAGTTGACAACCAACAAAATTATTTCAATTGCTAGCAACATCTGCTGTGTCTAAATTTATAATTAAAATGAAATCATGCATGCAAAATGAAAAAAAAATCAATAAGCTTCCATTTTGAGTTTTTCTAATGTTGAAAGAATTTATTTGATTAACTCTGTTTTAACCTGAACATCTGGCAGCATTATAGACATGTTATAACACCCACAAAAAAAAATGACTACAACTCTAAAAATTATTTCCTTTTTTCCTGAAAGTATAATACAGCTAATCGAGGAATTATTTTAGCTACATGTACTGTGATATCCATAATGCAAAAATATTACATGTATTACCACTCTGACTTTCTGTACCTTAAGCACAGCAGGATACCTTGGGCAGCAGCGACTGAATTACTAGAATGGCTTTCATAACAATAAGGTGCTACTGAATACCATCTACATTCTGCGTACCTGCTATTTTGATGTTCATGTTGTTGTCAAGCAACAGATTTTCAGCCTTCAGGTCACGGTGAACAATCTTTCGACCATGGCAATACTCCACTGCTGAGAGGATCTGCCAGAATTTGCGCCTAGCCTCAGACTCGCTCAGACGGCCGTGGCTGGCGAGGTAATCTGTTAAAATAAAGCAGGTTTAAATGGATCAGACAGTAAGCAACAATCCCAAAATGAAATTATTTCTTGCACCCTTCCCTCCAAAACAAAGGAAAAGAGAGTAAGAAAAAGCTTCTGCTTATTTGTAAGAACCTTCAACAAAATCTGTAAGTAAAATGATTAAACGTATCTTCTAAGCTAGTTATGTAGTCTCAGTGATCCAACAAGGATCATCCTGCCTAACACAATGCCAAAGCAGAATACCTGGCTTGGTTAGCTCGTGGGTTTTGGGTTTGGTGGGTTTTTTACATAAAATATTGTTTATGGGCTTTACAGGTGCAACATTTTCATTTAAGCTTTTCTACTTTCTTTATGGTAAGCAGAGAAGGCCTGAGCAGCTCACATTAAGCACACTCTAAAACCTGAAAATACATTTCCAGTAAAACTTCACTGATGGTACACTACCGCTTCGTTGTTACAACAGATAAGGACAAAGAAATACGTTGTTCAGGAGGAGGGGGCACAGACCCACCCACAAACCATGAGGATTTTTGCAAATATTCAGAAAAAAGTAAAAAAGAAATTATTTGTTGTTGGATCATATAAAACCAGCTGCTTCACCGACCTTGCATTCTTATACATCACGATTTCTCTGCTGCCACTTGGGTCACTAGACTACACTGCCATTAAGTGCTCCTGACAGCGTCATACTGATAATCAAAGTGACTTCTCAATTATATTTTCACTCGCAGAGGTTAAATAAATGAATGTAATCATGAATACACTATCTTCTTAATATGCTCAGTAAAACAGGCTTATTTAAAAAATGTTTTGTAGGGGGATCATTTAGGAAAATGTTCTACGGCCCATTCCTTAGGTAACTTAACTTTGTTTTACTTGTAGTGGGATTGAAAGGATTTCATGCACTACTACCACTATCTCCCAAGCACATTCTGCAAGCACAGAGGTGGCTGCTCCTGAACCATCTGCAGCAGCAGACTGGAGACCTCAGTTGCAGTATACCCAGTTCAGCATCCCTCAAAAGACATTTTTAAGCAAAGAACATTGGATCTGATCTCTGGAACCTGAAAAAATGAAAACTCTCTTCAGAGCTTCTAACCTACCAAAGTCTTAATACACTTCCAGCTGGTTTAACTTGGCAAAGCAAAAGAACAAACAAAAGCCTGGCAGTAAGAGGAGATCATAATATTTGCAAGCTAAATATCATTCAGTCACAAAATGACTAACAAATCATATGGTATCAAGGTGAAGTCAGATATCAAAGGCACCAACTAAATCACACTGAACGCAAGCCAGCCCTTTAAGCTGTTAATCCATCACTTGTTAGCAATGCAGCAAACAAGTTAATGAATCCAAGCTGTCATTTGCTTTCATGGCTGTAGCCTGGCAGGACTTATTTAAAGATTCCAAACTGCCTTGGCCTCAAGTATTTCACCAAGTCTAGCAGACTGCACAGAACAGGTAATTTATTCTGAAATACGCCACTTTCTCTCCTGGAGAAGCAGAACATACCACAGTCTGTCTAAATAGGTGACGGTACGTGCAAGGATTCTGTTTGTGCATTAACTAGCCTGCAAACAGGAAAGGCTAGGATACAGGCAGTGCGCCAGCCCCTGGGTTACAGAAACCACTTTAAGACAGCTGAAACTAGCTAGGGACATTCTGCCACAATAGCTAGAATCTGGACACTGTTTGAACATGTAGTATATACACCTCTGGAGCTAAGAACCACGACTCTTTAGTTTTTACTGCAGATACCTAGAGCAAAGCACCCTGATGTACCTTGCAAAGGCTCAAAGAGCAAAACTACCTATGCTTTTTAAAAATATCCCTCATGTCATACCCTCTGGCTACATGTTTCTTTGGTAGTTTTCTTCATTTTTCTATAACAAAATAGAACCAGAAGCTATCTGAGATTCAGCTCGATCCACAGCAGAAAGCAGCAGGGCTTTCATCACAAGGCAGCTCAGCAAAATTTGGTTTGAGGACAGAAGAACTTCAGCTTCCCCAATGAGTAGAACAAAATCCAGAACAAAATTCAAGTCACTTCAGTTAAACTGTGCATCAGTTACTGCATGTTTCTAAGAGAAACATTCAGAAAAGTATCAATAAAACTGTAACAGCATTGTTACTTCTTCAGTTCACAGACCTATAGCACGCTCTGCATGACTAGAGCTGAGATAGGTTAACTTTCTCCAGAGTAGCTAGTGTGAGGCTATGTTTTGGGTTTATGCTGAGAAGGTAGCTGATAACATACTGATGCTTATAGTTGCTGCCAGGATAATCAAGAACTCCCCAGCCTCTCTGCTGTGCCAGTGACTGCAGGTACAAGAGAAGGTGGGAGGGAGCACAGCCCCAATTACTAGCCTAGGATTCAATCTTAGGTTTAGGATTGAGACCCAAATTGGACAATAGTCTATTCCACATGATGCAAGTCATGGCCAGTATACAGGTGAGGATTTCTCCAGAAGTTCTCTCTCTTGCTCCAGGTTGTCTCCCTCTGGGTCACCCCTCTCTCAGAGTTGTCTTAGACTCTTGGCCACTTGGGTTATTTCCATTCTGGGATTACAGTTTCAGGACTCTCTGGGATCCTTAGCTGGGAACAGGCTGAGCCTTGGTCATCAGGTGGTGAGCAGTAGCACTGTGTATCTCTCATTTGTATATATTACTATTATATTAATTATTTTCAACATTAGGGTAGTTTAGTTATTAAATTGTTCTTATCTCAACCCACAAGTCTTTTCCCTTTACCCTTTTAATTTTCTCCCCCCTCTGCAGGACCAGGAGAGGGGGAAGAGGGAAACATGAGTCAATGGCTGTGTAGTGTTTGGATCTGAGCCAGGGTCAAAATTATGGCACTAATACTGTACACACTTAATGGAAGAGTGTTTTCACATCTAGTTGCTGTTTTGTATAAGAAACGTTCTTCCAAATACGTACCAGCCTCTCTACAAGTTGAGTGTTTTGCTATTCCAAAAATCAGATTTACTCTCAGATCTACTTCTGAGGTATGTTTGATTTCATGTGTGTAGAAGATGAGACCCATTGAAGTGCCTCAGCTGATCTATTTTCCCATACAGCCAGTGGGCACATGCTATAAATGCACAAAGCCTCTTGCAAAAACAGGCTTAAGTCCCAAGGTACCATTTGGGACACAGGAGGCAGAGCATAAACAGGACTGACTAAAGGAGCTTATTTTGCATTCCTGTGCATTACTATCATTCCACAAAAGTAATTTTTTTTTTTTTCAAATGGGGTGGTGAATGCCCTGACTGGCATCTGGCAAAAGTAAGAAACAAACACTTTGTTTCCATTGTGAACGCTTTTGAAAGGCTCAAAAATCTTATGCTTCCCCACAGTAGAGCAGAGAGATGTCTGTGTAAGAGTAGGTGTAATAATATAGCCTGACAGTATCCCATTGTTTCCTGTAGGGTCTCTAAAAGGCAGCAAGGTCCTCACAAAAAACTGTCCAATTGCAAAACAGAGTGAAGGTTGTAAGGAACACCTAAGCAATCAGGAAAGGCAACTGTGAGATACAAGGTAGTGTGTATGCAAGTGCAGTTGAGCTGTACTTCTCAGGCACCATGTCAGGCAGTTGACATGTTTGCTTCTTAACTACTCCTTAGTTTTTCTCTCCTTCACATTTCTTATTTGAAGTAGAAAAAGGAAGTACCAGAAAACTGTATTCATTGTTACAGTGTTACCCTGTCATGTGTCAGATGCTGTACCGGCACTCTAAATGAAGAAGTTGTGCTATTATCACTTCTTTGGTAGTTTCATGCTAAAACCCAGTAGGAAGCCACATGAGGAAATTGAAGGACAAAAATCACAATAACTGCTCCTAAACTTCAGCTAAAAGCAGCACATTCCTTTAAATAGTTACAATTGTTAAGCTAGATATAAATTACACAAGCTGGTAGTTTAGTCATGTCTAGTGCTTTTAAAATGCACATGTATATGTCAGACAGCAAGCAAGAGAGGGTGGAAACAACCATAACTGAAAGCTTGGATGTTCCCTTTCCACTTGCTGAACAATTATGTTGTTTTTATGCTTCATAGCCAGCCTCCCCATCCACAGTCTGGATTCTTGTAATACAAACAGCCACTGGTGAGAGGCTAGAGAATTAGCCCTTCAGAACATGTTCACTACAGTTAGTTTAGCTAACAGATAAACTGCATCTCAGCTCTTTTGGAGACTTCAGGTGAGAGATGATGAAGAAGGTTACAAGATGCTGGTTATAAAGATACTTTTAAAAAACATAGTGGAAACAGCTAGTTAAAAACTTTGTAGACCTGTAAAGTATTAAGCACAACAGAAACCTTTTTAATTTAAATGTTTTATTAAATCTAAAGACCCTTTTAAAAATTAATCTAAAGCGTAACAGCATTTGAAGTGTCTAGGCTAAGCACATTATTTACTGCAATGACATTAACTGGCAAAAGGCAAATTCAAAACTGCTGTTGAGTCTAGAAAATTTCACTGAAGCTATGGAGACAGTGAAGAATGCTAGTACAGGGATTAAAAATAATCCTGTCCATGAACTACCAGTCAGCACTGTGAAATGACAGTTTAGCAGAGCTAAAGAGACTCAATGAGGTTTAACAGCAGGCTACTCAGTGAACTTGAAAGCCTGACATGGTATTAAGAGAACAGATATCATTTACCAACTACTGACAACCATCTTGAGGAGCATACTGTGTTCTTTCAAGTATCTTATTCAAGAGGAAGATAGAAAAGGGACTTCCATGAACTCTAAAATTTTGTACATCACCAAGTAGCAAAGTTACTCAGAAGAGCCATCACAAAGGCTAACTTCAACCTCGGGAGTCTAATCTCTCTCTCAGCTCCTCCTGTACCCAGAGAAGAGAGAGAGGCAAGTCAAAGCTCTAAACCGGCCCCCTGAGAAGCCTCTCAATCCTCACTTATTACAGAGGGAACATACAGGAAGATCAGCCCCAATAGACTCAAGTGTGTCTTCCTCATTATAGTTCTCCCACCTCACTAGCTTTTGAGTAAAAATTTAAATAAGCTGCTCTTGCCACAAACCTAGAGCGATTCTGTTTGGTTTTTGGTTGCATGGTTGGTTTTTAAACACCTCTTCAAGGGCAAAGGTTAGTCAAAGAATAAAATAAGTGCTGTCAGGAGACTGATTAACTAAGGAAATAGCAGGTCCCACAGGCTTCTAACCATCTTGCTTTACAAGATAAAACGAAGTAGAATTCCCCCAAAAGCAAGATCATCTATGGCAAAGCATTAGAAACTTTGAAGACACCTCCGTACAGGACTCCAGATGAGCATCCCACTACTTGTGCTGCTTGAAAAAGTAGTGTTATAGAAGAGAGACTTTATTTTATTTACATTGTTAAACTTGACATGGCAAATTCAATACCAAAGACACCCAAAGGAGGATCAGGATAGGAAGGAGGAAAAGCTCATTGTTTTAGTCATTTTTCTACTTTTTTTTTTTAATGCTACCCTGCTTTTCTCTACTTTGTTACATCAAACTTGCCCTGGACATGATAGATTGCTTATGACACAAGCAGTCCAATGATAAGGACTTAAAAAGGTGGGAAAAAAAGATAACCCAGACAACAAGAAGGAACTTGGAACATTTGAGCTCTGTTTCCATGAAATCCATCCCCTCCCCATCCGCCAGTGTAAAAAGTAAAGATCAGCCAGGCTCCACCTCTTCTGCATGCCAATCACCAGGGCCCTCTACATGCTCAACTCTATTCCATTGCCCTCTGAGTTCTTTGTGCCTGGTGATGTTAACTGGCCATTTCAGAGAAACGTTCTCAACAACTCCAATTTTGTTATTGCAACTCAAATGCATGTGAAAACACTAAGTGCTTGGGTATCAAACATAAAACTCATTAAATGAACTTTTATTAAGCAAGAAAAGTTGTTACTTTAATACCTCAGTCCAATTCCTAAACAAGGCAGCAGTGCCTGCTATGTATGAACTACTCAAAAGGTAAGGAAAATCTTTTTAGCTGAAGAATATTTCTGCTCCTCTGGTATTTTCCCTATTCCTTTCTTCTGTTATTCTTCTGAGACATGCTAGACTCATTCATGGAAAATAAACCCATTGTCCTGGGTAGCAGTCAAATATAAACTAAAGCTGTTATTACATATTGCTAGACAGTGATCATTTGCTCTTCACCTAGTGCTTACCATTGTAGTGTACCTTCTGAGAGTCTGCAGAAAAAACTGGAGAGACCTCTTTCCCCCTCATGTTTCTGCCATTACCTCATTTCTGCTTCCTCCTCCAAAAACATAAGTGACAAATACATACCGCAGCAGAATATCCAGTCCTTAATTACAAAAGCCACACTAAGAAATCATTCCAATAAATCAAAAAAATCAATTTAGAAAAAACCTGTACAGAAATATTAGGTGTCTAATAATGGACCAAGAAAGATTCCTCAATTATTTTAATGAGAAAACAAGGTCTAAGCGAATTAGCTGAACTGTGTCTGAAACATCCATTAAAGGATCTGCAAACAAGGAAAGTCTCAGAGCCCAAAAGGCTTTGCTTCTTCAGAATGAACTAGGGAGTTTAAGTCAAAGTCTTACAGGAAATTATACACATTAAAGCCAAGACAAATAAGGCGGCAAAAAGAGTCACCATCCAAGTTACTTCTAGAATCTTTAGTCACACTGATTAAAGTTTTATAATTTTTGCCTTCTGTTATTTTTTTTTTCCCTATGACCACCCCCCTTTCTCACATAAAGCAGCAGCAAAAAAACAACTTCTGGTCACATAAATGCAACTTAATAGTGATAGAATCTTGATTGAGTACTGAGAGTGTTTCATATATGAAACCTTAAAACTACACAAAATACACAAACTTAACCTACTGTAGGCACAAAGGTAATTTTTAGATAGATTTTTGGCTTAGGCTAATCACTTATGCAATCTGCATACAAAGTCTTGCAAGATAAACAACCTCTAACGTAGTTCCCAAGGCAAGTAATAATATGAATGGAAAGATTTCAGAAAAGAGGGGCAGAGGGGAGAGGGTTGTAGGCCAGCCTGCAACTCATGGCTGGGCTTCAAGATTAGCACTGGTTTGAGAACAGCAGCTTAGGTGAGAAAAACAGAATCCTCTTCCTTCTTATTCAGTATTTCCAGATGGTGATCAGTGTAAAGCAAATCATGCTGTTCCTTCAGAGGAACACACGACACAAAAAAACCAAATCAAAACACCCAAACCCACATTCCTGAGAAATACACAATATATCAAAGGTTACCAGACTCCAAAACAGACCTATGCTAACATGCTCTATACAAAAATCAGAGTGACATTCTTGGTATTTTATCATCCCAGCCTTATTAGAACATTTCCTTGCTATTCTGCAGGTTTTCAACCACTTCAGACAGTTTATTGGTCAGAAAATCAACACAGGCTCACCCAAATTTTTTTGTTACATGTGCAGGAGCTGAAAAAGCATTTTTACTTTATTCACTAGTGCACATTTTGAAGGCACTAACACAGATTAAAACAAAATGCACTTCATTACTTAGTGTCAGGTTTCATACATTTCTCCTTTGTGGCCTAAAAAGGAACACATATATGGCTAGTGGGGGGGAGGGGGGAGTGGGGGTGGAAAAAAAAAAAAATCAGCCTGTCCCTTCTTGAGAGAACTTCACTGCTAGACTAGCCTCAATATTTTAGAAAAATCTCAAACAATAATGTGGGACATATATGCACAGTACTATCACAAAAGACAAAATGCCCTAGAGATACCCAATAATGGCATAGCAGATGCCATAAGCCTGACTTTCCTGAGTTATGACAGTTGTTCAATTTACCCTGAAGGAGAGCTCAAAGGCTACAACTTGGCTACTATAACCAGGTCTGTGTTACATATATGGAAAAGATTTTTTTACTGGCCCATTACCACAATAAAGAAAGGAGAGAGTGTGCAGGAATCACCTTCAATACTAGAACACAAACCTCAGGATCATGGAATCACTTTTACTATTGACTCCATAGCTGCTGGGAAGAGTGAAGGCTGATGCACAGCCCCTTTACAAATTCCCTTTTGCATAATCAACAGCAGACGACTTCAAAATTTAGTAGGCTTCCTCAATTCTTCTGGTCCTTCAAAATACTGAAGGATTCCCTACTGTTCTGCACTTTGAGTGATCGTGTACACGAAAAGAGGGCTGAGCAAGTGTGAAGTCTTATCTGCTCAGAATATTTATATACAATTGTCCTGCACTGACTTAAGTGACAACTTTTTCTAAAGAAATAGAAAGAGATCTCTAGTCTAGTCCAAGCTGAGCACTACAAAAAGATGCATCATGAAGTATTAAAACTAAAAAGAATACTGTATTTAACACTGAATGATGAGTTTGAGCCAAAGAACAAGAATTTATGTGAATTTGACCATGCAGACAGACAACCTAAAATTTTTTATGATGCGTTTTACTCCAAGTCACCCTGACACTCATTCTTGCCCACCATGTACTTCCTGGAAACATATTAAAAAAAACATGTCCAATCAATCACTACCAAACTGCATAAGAAACAGATTGTTCAGTTTACCCAAAATACTTTTGGGACATGGCTCATTATTTAAAATGTTTAGCCTGATAGTTTTCATCTCAGCTTAATGCTGAAAACCTGGTAATTCTATCAGCTGATATGAGAGTTTATCCTGCACTGTTCTGTTTAACAAGCTATGTCTTCTGCTAAAGGAACATCAGTAACTTTACAACTTTTTTCTTATGCTAGTAAAAAACTGTAACAGTTTTCCCTAAAGTTCCTCGTTCTAAAATGAGAAACAGTGACAGTTAGACATTTCTTGACCAATAAAGGAAAAAGGGATCACTCAGCAAGATAAATACAATTGACAAACTTCAGAAGTTGACATTAAAGTGTTGATCATGAAAACATCCCTTCACTTACCAAAAATTTCTCCATTTTTGGCAAATTCTGTCACCAGGTACAACATGCTTTTGGTCTCCATCACCTGTTGATAGAGAAACTGCACATGAGATCATTTGCAGGAAGAGTAAAAAGCAAACACACACCCAGATCCTTGCATTCATTGCTTTTTCCTAAGTCTTTCATCAAAGTCTTCGCCTTGCATACAGTTATCACAACCTTTCACTGGGTTTTTTCAAGTTACCTCACCAATTTCAAGGAGGGCATTTGCATGCTAAGCACAAGGATAAGCTTTAAATATTTCATAAAGCCAAGTTATGGAGGAGGAGGTGGATAGGATTCTTGGGCACAAGTGACTAACACAAAATGATCATATCCTCAGCAGCTAGTTTAAAGACTCTCTGTTAGTGAATCGGCCTAAAGTAATTCCCTTGCTCAACTCTAACATGCTGATGGCCGACACTTGGGAAAGAGGACTGGGGATAATGCTGACTTCTGTTACCAATGGTTCTCTAGTTGTAGAAATAAACAACCACACATGAGCAATCTTAAAATCTGGCAAAATTCAGGTTAAAGCACACCATCACAAGATCCCCTTGTACAGTCAGACAGTATAGCTACAGAACTATCAGATGTCAATGTATCCTCTGGTAGGGGGAGGTAAAAACCCACCAGACTTTAAGCATCTTCTGCTTTCTCTTCTGTTAAGTTCTAGTCTTCCTATTACAAGTACAGACTACTCACAATTCAAGAACATGAGAGGCTGGAAGGAAGAAAGGGAAATAAACAGGAAAACAAAAAGAGGGTAGGGAGGGACTTCAAAACTTTTCCATGAACAGTTTTGCTCATGGCCTTGAACAGAAAGATTTCACCCAACAACTCAAGGTTCCCCGCTTCCATGATACAAGTTGCAAGATAACTGCCTAGGCTGCCTTTTCCCAGCTTTCTTCCCAATGATCCTAAACAGCTACTCAGGAATGCATTGTACAAATAGCATAATAAATTAAAAAACTCATTTAGGACTTTCCTTTAGTACAATACAACAATTTCCACACTGAGCACATTTTGGGCCTATTTCAGTAAACACAGTAATATAGCTCAGCCTGAGCTGTCTGTGGACAAGACCTCCTGGAATTTCATTTTCTGCATTTTATTGACACACAAGCCTAAAAGTACTATAAGACTGCTCACAACTAAACTTCTTCTAGGGTAATGCTTTAAAAAAAAAAAAAACACAACCCTGAAAGAGATATAGTTATAAAACCAGCAGAATTACAAAAAAACTGACAAGCCAGCAGACAAAACAAGATGGCAGTTCTTTAATCTCTTCTGCACCCTTGTCTAATTCTAGAACAGCTGAGCAGATTATAACTGAAATGTCTGTATTTGGAAGGCAAAACAGTTTGGAAAGACTGTTTTAAACCAACATTTGGAGACAGCGAGCTGCAACAGCCTGTGGATTACACATCTATGGAACCATTCTTAGTCAAGCCAAGATTGCTAGCTTCATTAGCTAACTTGTACAATCCTCAGTAGTTCCTTGACATGAGACAAACTTGTAGTGAGGACACAGTACAGCGATGGGCACTCACAAGCAAACTAGTGAGACAAATTGAGATTTTTTAAAAATAAACTCATCTATGTACCAAATACATTTCCAACAAGCCAATCCTTCAATAGTAAAGGGGTAAGCACTACATAACAATTACTCTCCTCTTCAAGTGTTTTTGCTGATCTCCAGACCTTATTTAATTGTTCTCAGACTCTCCTCTGCCATTTTTGTGTTTTGTCATTTACTCAGAAGGACCTGTTGTAGGTATTACTCAAGCTAGTTAGAAATTGAACTCCCTAAGGCCCACCTCTAGTTGGTGAGCTGGTATTTTAGAGAGGAAGTGACAGCCTCTTTCCCATAAGATAAAATTAAAGCTAAACAAGTCTAAACTGGGATCTTCATCTTTATTCAGGAGAACAACTCGAACCCCATAGGTCCAAGTCCTTGTGCTCTCATTGCCTTTATAGATGTTGTCAGATGCACTTACATTCAAAGCTGGGTTTTAGCATGCACCAGTCTTCAATTGTTTGTTGAGTTAGTTTATTTGAAACAAGCAAGAGAACATCTGGGAAGCACAATGTTATTTGTTGAACAGAACACTAACAAACAGACCCCAAATATAACATTCTCAGGAAGGCCTTAAAAGCAAGAGTTAACTGAAGCAGAAATGCAAGCAGCCTCAAACATTTTACCATATACCATTTTACCATATCAAGAACAGAAAACGAAACAGAAGAGAACCAATATAAAACAAACCTGTATTTTACTATACAAACTAGCCACACTAAAAAAAGTCACAAGTAAAAACCTTCAAAAGTTTTAATTGTCTGCATTATCACAAGTACAGGTTTATCTCTTGTGTAAATGCACATTGTTGCACCATAATTATTCAGGCTTTACATTACAAAGTGATGCATTCAATGCCAAAACATTCATAATTCACTTTATGATTAATTAATTTGCCCATATCCACAACACAAGTAAAAATGCAAGATTCCAACAAAAAAGAAATCCAAAGAACTAATTATCTGTTTCCTAGTAAATGCACTTTAAGATAAAGTGTTTGGGAAGCTCTTGCTTGGTGTGTGCATATACATCACAAGCACATCTGCAGAATTTATGTATCCTCATGTCTCATCTTTGGATAAGAAAAAGGGCTACAAGTACTCCTCAATCTGCACTCTGAGCCAAGACTCAGCTAAAGAAAATCACTACATCCATGCAGATCCTCCCAGATAGTACTCATTGTAGACGCATGGTACTGAATATTCCTACCCTGCTCTAGCTTACATAGTAGCTTGTCTACTAACAGACAAAGTCTCATCACCAGGGATTTCCAAACAAGCTCTTTTACTAACAAAATCTACTTAAAAAATACACAGAAGGCTGTACACTTTAGGTACACTTGAGTATCTAACACACCCAGCCTAACTGCTACCATAGAACGAAGGACCACAACTGATGTACTTCCAAAAAGGTTAAACACTTATCCAATGCCAATCACTTCCAGAGAAACTGAGTCTGTCATAGACTGGTGATCTTCCAGAAGTCACTGGTGTGAGCAAACTCTTCATACAGGAGCAAAAGAGAGGGGAAGAAGGAGAAATAGAGACATCATTAACCATACCTGGTAGAGCTTTATAATGTGCGGGTGATCAAGCATTTTCATTATCTGTACTTCTCGGTAGATCTTCTCCAGATTCACAGCATCCAGCTGAGATTTGTCAATGATTTTTATTGCCACCTGCAGACAAACAGCAAAAGTGAGACTAAAACTCCCAACATTTTCCTCCTTAGCTTATCCTCATTTACAAAGGAATTATTGCAACCCTAGATAACTGGGGAGTTTCTTCTAGCTCAGAAATACACATCCCACACTTAAAGCAGCACAAGATTAAACACATCAGTAGTCCTATTAAGTAGTTGCAGGACTATCCCCTACATCAGCACGTCAGAAAGAGTTTTACAATAAATGCAAGACACAGAACAGGTGACAGAGGCCACTGCCCCAGTGAGCCCAGGTGCAGAATGCTCTCCTATAAAAGCAGCAGGTGGGAACAACTGAAGACCCTTCATAGAACAGTGGTGTAAAGACAAAAATCTTCTTAAAAAGCGGAAGTGTCCATTTCTGGAGTCCAGGTAGCCAATTTGAATCCCACAAATGAAAAATGATATTTTAAAAGGAAAACTGTTGGCTCAACACAAGTAATCAGAACATGGTAGATCCATGTAGTTTCAACTGTTATATGCTTATTTTATCTGTAATTAATATGCTACTACATAAGGACAGTTCATCCGATCAGGAAAAAAACTCTGTACAAATATGTTTCAGTCAAACCTTTCAAACAGATCAATTAATTTAGAAAAGAAATCTCAGTCCTATTGACCTTGTTTTTAGCCAATACCTGGATAGTGAATTACAGATAACTATACATGCTTATGAGACTAAAAAATTTCCAACAATTAAAAAAAAAATCAAACCAAGAAAGAAAAACATAACTGCTATAAAAGCCATGCAAAGAATAACACCACTAAAAGTATAAACGTTATTTATTCACCCTGAATCACATTATTAATGCTGAAGCAGGAGCAAAGAATGTGTCACACAAATGCTTCCAGTTTTAACTGCATTTCACAAACTATTGAACTATAGGAGACAGATGCTATGCAAGAGACTAAAATCCACAGGGGGCCAACCTCATTATCTCCAGTAAGGCTGATTATTGACCCACCTGAATTCAGAATTAACTATTTATTGACTTCATTTCAGTATGCTTTTGCTTGATAACCTCTTCATAAGTCACTTGCCTTCCCCAACCACAAGAAAAATCAGATTCTGCTATGAGTGAATAAACTGAACTAGCCTTGTAACCAGCGAAGTTTTGTTTTTAAGATGCAGAATGCACTCTTACATAGCTGAAGCAGAACAGGACTATTTCCCAAAGCAAACAAACAATTTAAAAGAAAAGCCCACATCTATTGAAAAAAGCTTTTAGAACAGTGTCCAACTAATGTAGAACTCACTGAAACAAGACTTATCAAAAACCAATACACATTTATAAACATAATAATATATACAGCCATTAGACAGAAAATAAGAAAAAAGGTTCACATCCTACAACATTTTCATCATTAATTGTAAGTTACTCCATAGCCTCTATTCTTCAAATAACAGTGGACACTTCAGAAGTGGTACCTAAAATGGTATTCAACAACTCCATACTGCTCTCAGCTCTCTGCAACTTCCTTCTAGTATAACGTACAGTAATTTAGGGGATCTTGACGTCTGATCTTTTCACAACATGCTTCTCCCTGTTGTCTTCTTCTAGCTATTTGTATTTACAGCCCTCTCCATATTCAGCCCTGTTTCACACCACACCAAATGCCGAGAAGCATACAGGAGCAGTGATGCTCAAGATGGCAGGTCCCAAAAGATTATAGATTTCCCTTTGAAAGTTTCCATCTTTTGATTATGAAGACATCATCTCCAACCCATGTAAATAAAACATGTGGATCACTTGGTTCTGCTCCTATTTCTTACCTCCTCATCCTATTCCCATTCCTTTCAACTACGATATTAATTTGCTGTCTTACACTTGGTATATGTATGAGCTTGATAATAAAGGTCTGGCTTCACACATGCAAAGAATAAGGGACAGGCAAAAAGAACAGTAACATGCATGGGACTGGACTACCCAAATGCAATTGGTCTTGCCAGATTTCCACTCCTTTGGACTACTCCCTACAGCAATTGCTCATTCTCTGAGCAGGTCTCCTTTCGCTCACTCAAAGGCAGAACAGCAAGCTGCTTCCTTATTTGGCTACCCAAACGCAATTGGTCTTGCCAGATTTCTGCTCCCCTACGCCAATTGCTCATTCTCTGAGCAGGTCTCCTTTCGCTCACTCAAAGGCAGAACAGCAAGCTGCTTCCTTATTTGGTCTGATTATATGCCATGTGGCAGCAGAGGATGCAAACAATCATTCATGCAGCTTAAGAAAAAACACCACACAAAACACATACCTTTAAGTCACCCTGACCTAATTTAAGATCACACCTAATAAAACGACTTCTGGTTATTGTTTCTTTTTTTGCAGGCACCGTTTATTAGCCTAAGAAGAAATCGCTTCACTAGAAAGTTGCCAAATGTCAAAGTCATCAAACCAAACCACTAAAGCCAGACCAAATTCTTGAACATACATCAGCAAATATTTATTAAAAAGAACTGAACTCGTCACATTTCTCCACTTCCTCTAGTTTATTTTATACTGTCTCTCCAGAATCAACCTTCATAAAAGCAAAGCTATATAGGACTTGAGAGAAAAAACATTAGGTCTGTGCAGAGAAGCAGGAAAAAAGTGAAACTGCAGCAGAACAATAAATAAGTGGGGGTTGGACAATTTGGAAAAGAAAGCCAACCCAAACACTCAACAGCAGCCTGCTCTCTGGGGCTCACTTGGAACCTTTATCTATCCATCACACTACCATCAGTTTGATTAGCAGAATATTTATACTTCCTTTTTCTACACTTCTCAATCCCTCCTAATGAGAAGGGGGAGAATTCTGCAGCTGCAGGGCTTAGTAATGCTACTTTTTCCAATGAAGCTTGACTCCCAGCACCTTAACCTAGTGAAAAATCTAGCTTTACAAGTACAGTGACTCTTGGTGGTTTTTTTTCCACTATAGTTTGGCACTTCCACAGTTAGCTCTTACATCTTGAGTATTCCTTTTACTGAAAGTAAAAATATTTCAAATACAGCCTGTTACCACTTCCAAGCCTATCTTCAAAAGTGTATGTTGCCAACCTTCTCCAGAGAAATCAGGCATTACTCTGAACACTGCAGTTCCTAGCTTCTAACATCCGCAAAGAGTTCCAACAAAAAAATCTGGTTTTATCTTTGTTTTCCCAGATAACAAAACTATTTCCCTAGAAAAACCTAGATAGCTCATTTGGTCCTCTTCAGTTTTAAAGATTAAATATTTCCATTTCCACTTCAATTTCTTAATAATCAGTGCCTTCTGTACTTTTGTTTTCCAAGGCTAATAAGACTGTGCAACCATTAGTCACTTCTGTTACTAAAACTTAAGTAATTTTATATAAAATAAAAATGTGCAGAAGACATTTTTCCTCTTTATATGGTTAAAATCTTTGAACAGATCTTACTTCCTGAGCAACAGCCAGCAAAATTTCATTAGAGGAAGAAGCATTTTTTTAAAAAACCCAAAGAATAATAAAAAAGAACTGGTCATATGAATTTGGGAAGCTTGGCTACAAATCCCACTATAACCTTCACTACACCTTCTGGCCAAGAACAGTGTTTCATGTTCCCGTGTTTCCTATTTGCTTCCTTTTCAAGAAGTTTCCTATCTCCTTGCTGCACACATTTAGAAATACAACAATTCCCAAAGACCATTGAAAGACTGAAACCAAATACTTTTTCTGAACATCTGGGAGCAAGAAAACAAGTCTTCAGGTCACCCATTTCTTGGAGCAGAATGGCTCCAGAAAAATCCTCTTTCAATAGTTTTTAAATGCTTCCTTACCTCCACTTACCACAAGTAAAAAGCAATCACTGATTTAGAACAAGTCACAGAAGGCTAACACTCCACAGAAGCACACAGTAACCTATATTGTCTATACAATCACCCACCTGCTGCCTAAATTACAACACTAACTTTAATCACTGATGAAAACGTTCTGCCTTTACAGCTTTTGAATCTGAAAACATTTGTTCTGTTTACACACTGGGCATTCAGGTACAACAATGCATCGAGGACTTGGATGAATATTTCCACAAAGATGTTTTTATGAAGATATCACCAGATAATGACAGCACTAATAAAATGCTCTTTATTAAGTCTGTTAATACTGAACTCCTGCAGGCAACTATGGAGTTAGAAAAACTACATTATATGTGACTCTGCAAATGTTCTAAACCAAAGTGTTGTGGAGCACTGTGGGCTACTTGCTACCTCTGTCGTCATGTCAAGAGATGCATTTTGTACTGCTACATCCGTAATCTGTTCAAATAAAAACACAAGACTTCTTTAGCTAGATTATTCAGTTGACAGCTATCACCAATATATTCATAAAAGTGTGTTATGTAACCCCAATAGCTTGGTCTCTCAGATTATCTGTAATAATTCTAAGCACAGCTCTCCACTAATTAGGTATCTTATTTGAGATGCAAGAGGAAGAGATGCAAACTACTGAAGAACAAGCTATATTTTCAGTTTAAATAGGTTCTTTGTTTAAAAAACCCACCACATCACATCAAACCATATTTTGTCTTACAACATGCACTTATTTGGTACTATTAAGTAGTTGTTTTTCAACACAGTGTGTGCTTACTTGAAGGAAAAAAAACCCTGCTCTTTGCAATCCTTGTACAACTCTCAATGTGTATATTATATATGTGCACGCAGTGGCAGGCTTCTATAGGAGAAGCAGCACAGTAGCAGCTGGCATCACTGCTTCTGCAGTCAAATGCAGATGAGATATCTCAGTCTATTTAGAGAAAAACCACTTGGAAATACTTAAAATCCAGCAACTTCTTCATAATGATCTGAGAAGGAACAGTGCATTCAACAGCAAAGGCTCACTTTTGTCCATAATCTCAGCTGTGGCATGAGGACAGGAAAAAGGGAAGTGATTCTTAGAGGTGGAAAAGCTACTTCAAGATGGGGAGCAGTTTCCTATGTGAAGTGTGTTTTGTTCCTGAATACATAGCTTTCTAACAACTACTAGCATCTTGCAGAGATGTTGGAACATCACTGATCTTTTCAGGACAGTGCAGACAGACTGCATACAGAAATGAATTCTCATCTCCCTAGTATGGTCAGTGATCACCACAGAACAAGCAAACTGACTCTAAATTAGGCACATAACAGGTTCACAAGTTTCACAAGTCTAGTTTTGGCTTCTTTTTAATAGTTATCACTTCTTCCGAAGAGAATAAAAGAGAAGGAACCAAAAAAACCCCCAAACATCAGTATGTAGTATTAGTACATACTTCAAATGACCAAAAGAGAATCCTGTTCCTGCCCTTATAAACCTATCAGCAGTTTTTGCTGCTTATATTCCAAAATAACTTTGCAACTTTAATGATTTCTTTTAATTTAAAAATATTAGGAATAGCACACATCCCCTTCCCTCTTTTACTAAAGACCTAGAGAAGTGGAGTTTGCTTAATCCTCATCTGACAGCTCGGAATTGAAACTGTCAAGCAGTGAAGGCAAAACGCTTGTCAAAAAAAATGGAAGTTCCTCTATCCTTCAGCTACTCCAGCTTTCAATTGTCATTGTTTTAATATTATTCACTTAATTCCATAACTAGTCTTTAAAAAAAGACCCAACAAACCACAACACCCACCCCAACATGGCCCAACAAGTTAACAAACATGAAGAGGTTTGCCTATGTCACTGCAAGCTTCAAGGTTTCATGCAGCTTACAGAAATTCAGATTTGAGCTATTAACCCAATACATCCTAGAAGTAGACAAACTGCATTAAAATTAACAAACACAATTACAATTTGCAACAAAGTGTCTGGATATTGGAGACTTATAAAAATATTATTTTATTTATATAACATCCCTTAGGATGCAGCACATTACCCTCAACCTGACCCACCTGTGTGCTCCCACTCTCTCCATACGTGTTCCTTCTCCCCACCTTGCAACAAACCTAGAGCGCCCACAGCTGTAAACAGTTAGATCAGCACCCTGAGGCCGTGGGGTTTTTTTGGCAATAGTGTCATTTTCCCACTGCATTACTTCACTAACCCAAACTGTGCGCTATACAGCACAGGGAGCTGCTGTCTCCACTTGTATAATTCACTTTTACACACACATCTGAACTAGTATCACATCTTCTATCAGGAGCTGGTAATTTTCAGAGAAAAGTACACAACATACCAGACAGCTAAAAGCATAACTGTGAACCGTAAGGACATACTAGTTGGAAGGGTTTCATTTTCATCCGAGGAGCAATGGCCAGTATTCTTCTGTAGAAGATTAATCCTTAGGGGATATTAGTTACCAAGTTTTGGGGGTGGGTGGGGAACTCGACTCTTTCACACGTAACCTATTCACAAATACTTCCCTTCATCCTTAAAGTGCATTGCTTTCTTCATCTGTTCCAAGAGCTTTGCATCACTGTTGATTATTTCACACATCACCACATTTCACTAGAGGCAAATATCCATCTTGTATTGCTTCCGATCACTTTCGTTCTCTTTTCTTAGTCTCTTCTTTTCCTTCTGAGGAAAAGTTTTGCTTATTGGTGCATGGCTCATTAACAAAAGTTATCCCGAGATCACAGGATTTCTCAGCAACAGGATAAATTAGCAGGGCAGGAAAGCACACAAATGGCAACAAACACACAAACAACAAGCAAAGCAAAGGTCACATTCAACCCCCCTGGGGCACCCCGTATGGACTGTCATTAAAGAGGGTCGGGGGCACTCTCTCTATTACTACAAATACATATGAATCCCCCCATTTTTCTTAACTTCCACACTTCTTTCCATTTGATCATGTAGTCATGCAAGTTTAGTGTTGCATTAATATAGGATTCAAGTTCTCATCTCTAAGTTCGTTTGCATACACCATCTACTACCTTGTCTTAGGTGTATCTTCTGCTTCATGCCTAGTTGCATTTTATTTTCACCTACACTTGGCTTACAATTTATGGCAACTATATTATTTTCAGTTCAAGTTACCATTTTATATTCTGATATATAGGTTTTCCCCATAAAAAAGTATTCATTCCATACATAACCCATAAATGCTGATCTTTCACGGTAAGAACATCCCCCCCCCCCCCCCTTTTTTTTTTAATTTGACAGTTATTGGCTAGTCAGTTATGTAAAAAAACACAGGAAAATATTTTTTAGGTCAAAGCCATATCAATTACATTTTCAAAATAACAATGCTAAAAAAGTCCAACAACAAGCAGGTTCTGAATTTAAAGGGCTCAAAGAGGGAAATTCAGGAGAAGCTCACACAAATAATCCCCTTTTAAAAGGGCTTCCTGAGCAGGTCTCAACAGCAACCTGCAGTACAGACCTGATGGTATACAGGTACAGCCTTTCCATAAGTTGAATATTCTCCCACTGGAAGCTTAATAAAGGCACAAATGAATGTGAGAAATTAGCAACTCAAGAAATTTAAGCAACAGTTTAGAACAAGCTTGAAATATGAACAGCCTTCCATCTAGCAACATCAATAAGCAGGACATTCACTTTATGTGCATTGTGAACTGACACTAAATCAAGTGAGGTGGTCCAAATTTGAAGTACTTATTCAAAGTTGTATTTAGCTAGAATTAATTTCCCCTGACCTCCCTAGAAGTTATCTTTAATAGGGTTCCTCTTCCTTAAAGACCATGTAAATATTTCCAGCAACTAACTCAGCAATTAAGTTCCAGATAAACACTCCTGCATCTCCTACTGCAAAAAGGCAATGTAGCTGTACTGAAAAGTAAAAGACCTTGACACAAATCTCAAACACAGGCAAGTCTGCTGTAAAAATCACGCAGAAGATAAAAAAGCTTCTGACTGGACAGAAGGCTCCTCAGAAAAGGAAAGGTGGTTTAAAAAAAATAATTCAAGACTGTAACAGAAAGCACTGGAATTCAGCAGCTTCTTAGGACATGGATGGAAAACTCATCCCAGAGTTGGGGAGCTGTTAAGCTCTAAATTTTCTGTAGCCTTTGTTATTTTGAACAAAACTAAACAAATATACTTTATAAAATGACATCCCCATCACAAAGTCTGCCAAAGAAAGAACTCTAAAGTACATGAAAACTTACTATCTCCAAGTGAAGCGTTTAGAAGTTCGGCATATGGCATCAAACTGGGGAACAGAACAACATCGCAAGGTCTTTACTTGGTTCTTCAGTAACACAGCAAGGAAGGATTTAAAAATAATTAACAGTTTATTATGAAACTTGAGAAATAAGACAATAAGAGACATTTCTTTTCATACTTGGGTTGCAAATCTCACCTATCTCACCCTAATCTCACCATGGCCAGAACAATTTTAGCATCGCAGATCCGTTTTCCTTAACTGAAGTCCAAACTAAGGGCATTTTTCATTCCTGTAAGGAATGATTTTACCACACAAGACCACAGTAATTGAATACTTGCAGGTCTTTTCAGTTTATTTTTTTTTACCTTGAACTTCAGACTATATTTTATTTACTTTTGTCTGCTACAGAGTAGCACAGTAAGCTCTTTTTCAGTAAACAATGAAAGCAACCATAAAAGAACCTTACAAAAAGCTTACCTCTAGGTGTAGTGACTAAAACTACCTAAGAAGAAGCTGATCTTTCAAAGCAATTACTCTCAGCAAATACCTGTTTTTAAAAACGTGAACATGACTACATTTTATCCATTCAGCCTTACAATGGTTTTTTGTCTAGTTAAAGCATAACACATGATCAACCTACAGGCTAGTCATCACCGGGTAACATACATGGGGTGGGGGGGTTAAACAAAGGGACTAAAAATGGTTGAATTTGTTAACTGCCAGGATGATGGACTGAAGAACTCAGGACACACACACAAGAGTTCCTTCACCAAAAGAGATCACCGAGGTAGAAGGACTGCTCATCCGCAAGTACTGGCCAGGTCAGGAAGCCGTCACACATTTTAAGACACGAAAGGAGGCACAACACAAGGTCTGAACCTTCCCTATCAACAAAGAGTTATCACTACCTGATGGCTATGCTCACCAACTGTACCAACCCCTGCACCCTCGCACCCCGAGCATCCTCTCTGGGACAGCGACACACCG